>NW_026000108.1:12321123-12368904 GCF_001458135.2 Marmota marmota marmota
CTTCCTCAGGCCACTGGGCCTGTTCTGTCTATTGGTTGCAGGTCTGGCCTGTTCTGATGGTGGTCACAGTTCCGTCTACCTTGCAGGCGCGGGGGGAGGGGGCGGCTCTGCCTCTCAGCAGGCCGCTGCTCCTCTTCTGCCGGTGGGTCGCAGGCCCGCCTACCTTGCAGGAGTGATTGGAAGCTCTGTTCAGCCGTGGGCCACTGGGCCTTTTCTGCCGGTGGTCACCGTTCCGCCTACCTGGCAGGCGCGGGGGGTGGGGGGCGGCTCTGCCCCTCAGCAAGCCGCTGCTCCTCTTCTCTATTTTATATATTTATATAAATAAAATATATGCATATACATGTATAGTTTATTTGTTTTCATTTTCACACTGGTTATTGGATGTTGGGACCCCTCAAACGAGCCTCAAATAATTGACAACAGCTGACTTCTAGGTACCAGCAGACGGTGCCTCCTAGTGGCTGGGCGGTGGGAACACAGGCAGAAGTGATTCCAATCCTGTGTGATTCCCGTAGTCATTTACGAGCAGAAGCCTTAGCCAGCTCATGACTCCTCTCATCTCTTCCCTTTGCGACCGACAGTCATGAACATTCCAGAAAGCAGGCTGCTCCACATTCCGGGTCCTGGAGGAAAAGTGATACAAAACAAACCCGCAACCGCTCCCTAGTGGACAAGTCCTATGAGCAAGAAACCAGCCCATGAAGTTTAAGCCCCTGAGGTTCCGTAGCCATTTATATCACAGCATAACTAGCCTCGTGGTCCTCACAGTGCCATTTTCAAACTCCACAAAGTCAAAACTATGTTCATAATAATACTGAAACATGCCTTGGTTTTTCACAATGGTGACATTTACATTAATGGTGGAAAAGTAACGGAGGGTAAAACGCCTGGTCCCTCCACATGGTGAAAGGGTGAGAGCAAGCTGCACTCGGTAACCTTGATGTTCTTCACCCCCAGCCTGCCCCCATCAGTCACAGTTTTAACAGAGCCATCACTTAGTGGAACACACACAAGAAAAGGACTGATTTTATTAAGCCCAAGCCTTGAGGGTGCAGCTTCTTGAGATTTCTTGGGACGAAATAGAAATAAGGCAGAGGGCTCTTTTTCTGCACACCAAAGTGCTAAGCTTTGTCTTAAGTAAAAGCACTTGTGATCATTTGGCTGCAAGCTGAATTAGCCCCTTTTTCATTAAATTGCTTTTCTTATTTGAAAAGATGACTGACAGACAAATTAAGGTTATTCCAATTCAATTATTCAGCAAATATTTTCTTGCCAATGATAAACTCCAGGCTTTTAAGTAAACGGTAGGATTTTGGAAAATTCGTGTCTTCCACTGTGAGCCTGACAACTTCTAATACTTAAAGATTTTGTCTAATGAGATCAGTTGTAATACGAATGAATGTGATTTTTGATGTTGTACAAGGAAATGAGTCAGCATCTTAAGATCTGCATAACTAAATAAACTAGCATTTTCCAAAGACCATCATTTTTTAAGGAATCAATTTTCCTTTCTAATATGGTAAATACCAGCAGACATAACCTACACAAATAAGAAGCTCTTTACAAGTATAAAAGTGCTCTAAGAATAAATCTTTGAGAACTGTTGTTGAAGTCTATCCTGACTATACCAGTCACGGTCCAATGAGGAGACAGACCTATACAATGACTTATACAGGGATTATAAATTTTTAATATAAATTCTTATTACATGTAACAAAAGAGTAATCATAAAGAGGCAGAGAGAATGCTAAATTATACTCTAGGGTAGAGGAAGAGCACCTAAGGGAGTGGGCTTCTGTCTAAGGCTGGACACAGGCTTCATTGGGATTGGCGTGGCTGCAGCCCACACCAGGCTGAAGTGCCACAGGTTGCCAGGTGAGAGCTGGCCCACAGTGCCAGGTAACTAGGAAATTCCCCTTAACATGCAGGGGGCTAGAGGGCCAGGATGCAGGCCATCCAGAGCCCACTCATCATCAGGGCAGTGCAAAGCCTGAGGTGCATGGTGAGTGGGTCACCACACTGGTCCTTGGGGCGTGAGTTTGCTGAGGATTTGTGTGTCCCGGGCATGCAGCTGGGGCTGAGCCCTAAGCCAGCACCAGTTCATCAGACACAAAAAGTCCACCAGCACCAGGAGGAAGACACCCCTCCTGCAGTGTCCCTCTGGCGCCCTCTGCTGACAAAGCCTAATACCGTGTTTGCTGCAAAAGAGATGCTTAATGCGTCCTCACGAAAGCGGGTACTAAAGGGTGAATTTGAAGCTGAGAGGTAATAAATTGACAGCCGGAACACTGACAGAAAACATTTCATATGGACCTTTTGTTTTATATCACACCAATTAATAGTTCCAAAAATAGTGCCTAGGAATCACAGTTTAAGAAACTGATGTTTGTAGGTCATGGAAGATTTTTGGTCTCCTGTCCCTCTTACGTATATCTATTGTTGTAGAATTTTAAAATCCACATCTTGGAAGCACAACCACATCAGAAAGGCTGACAAGGGCCAAGCCTTGAGTGTGTATATGCATGGGTTAAATTCCACAGCAAGGTATTTTAGTATTTTTAGTGCAGGAAGCAGAAAAGATTAATAAATCATTAATAGGAGCAATCTAGCAAAATATATCAACAAGTTCTTACATTCGATGATAATGTTATTGCTGTTTCCCCATTATCCCAGATCTCTGGCTACATGGGCTTTGAAAATGCCCAAATTACACATCTCCTGAGCTAGTATGTCCACAGCATAGAAATAAGGATCTTAAGGCAAGATATTCAACACTGGCTGTCCCTCATAACTCCCAGAAAATTGTCAAGGTCAATGTCATTCTTCAAGTACTAGCTCAAACATAGATCTTCCCCAATCAGAATGGATCTCCCCCTCCCTGGGACTCTGCTTCTTTTGTTAACGCTTCTGCTGAAACACTTCCCCGGGCTACCTCATTTTGTAACTACTTATGTCAGTGTCTCTCTCTCCCACTAGACTGTGAGCTACTCGAGGGTAGAGAGATGCCTCACTCATCTTTGTGTCCCTACAGCCACACACAGCAACTTGATGTATGGTGAGCCCTTATCTGTTTTTGTCGACCCAAATTTGTTAACGTCAAGTGAAGGAGGAAGAGTAGCTTGAAGTCTTGTGATCAACATTCTCTGCTTGCAAAGGGGCTTAGCCACAAACACTTAGCTGGGTCCTGCTATGAGTGAACTTCAAAACATTGGCCTTAAGGGGGATTCCTCTGAGATAGGCAATTCGGATTCTGAATTTATTTGAGAGCCCTGGATTGCAGGAAGATTCAGACTAATTCAAAACTCTGTAAAAAGATAGTCGGGCATTCTTTTATATAGCAATTTTGATGCAGTTTGTCTAAATTCATTGTTTCCCTTTTCTTCATCTCCCACCTTCAGCCTGATCATTCATCATCTAAGACAGGACTGGTTGGCAGAATCCTAAGCTATTGGGTAGTCTGGTATATTACCTTGCTCATTTTAAACTTTCCCCAAAAAGTCTGTATCAGTCAGGATAAACTGGATTATAGGGTAGTAACAAATAGTCCCCAAATGTACTGACATGACATGTTCTGACACCAGATGTTTATGCCATCTGTGTTTACTTCTCACTTTGGTGGGGTCTACTGTGGGCCTATGCCAATTACCAGGGCAACCATGATCCACTCAGGAATTCAGGGCTCCAGGTGACTCTCCCCTCATGACTCTAATCTCTCAAGACAAGGTTGAAGAGGCAACATGGATATTTCATGTTAGCATGGCCCACATTTGGGCTCCAAAGAGAAATTGCATAAGCCATAACACTGCAACCAAAACCAGACACATATCCCGCTAACTGGCAAGGAAGTACCATCCTCTGTGGACCCACAAAGAGGAGGAAGACCAGATTTTGGTGAGCTGTGATAACATCCACATCCAAAGACTTCACAAGGACTTGGTCAGCTTAAAATGTACAAGTTCACCTCCCCTCAACACACTCTCCTGTAAAGCACACTTTGAACCACAGCTTGCACCTGAGGGGAATCAGATTAGAATGGACAGCTCACGGCTGTTACCAAGGACCAACCTAAAAGGACTGAACCAGAACCGGCATCCTCAGCATACCCTGGAGCAGAAACCCCTGCAGTGAAGTGCATGTGCCCTCCCCTTCTCACCACCATCCTACCTACGGAGGTGCGATTTGTTTACTTAAGTGTTCTAAACCAGTTGGCCAAAAATAAATAAATAGCAATTTAGGCAAATAGTCATTCCAGAACATTCTGCCTTGGAGTTTCATGGCTCAGAAAAGAAAAAAAATAAAGTTCAAAAGTTTTCAGCCTTCTTTCAAACTTCAATAGCTGATTTTATTTTAGTATCATACCCTTTTTGATTATTTTTTGTTTGTTTTTTGGTGGCGCTGGAGATTGAACCCAGGGCTTTGTGCATGTAAGGCAAGCACTCTACTGACTGAGCTATATCCCCAGCCCCCTCACTTTTGATTATTGATAAAACAACATCTCTAAGAAATAATCATTGAATTCTTAAAATATACTAACGTCAATGTTATGGTTTAGATGTGGTATCCTCCAAGAGCTCACATGAGACAAGGCAAGAAGGTTTGGAGGAGAAATGATTGGGCCTTAGCCTAATCGTGAATTAATCTCTGATGGAATTAATTGAAGTGGTAGGGTGTGGCTGGAGGAGGTGGGAATTGGGACCTGGCTTGGGGTATGTATTTGTATCTGGCGAGTGGAGTCTCTCTCTCTCTCTCTCTCTCTCTCTGCTTCTTAATCACAGTCTCTCTCTCTCTGCTTCTTGATCACCGTGACGTGAGCTGCTTCTCTCTGGCACCCTCTCCTGCCATGATGGTCAGCCCCACCTCCAGACCCAAGGAATGGAGTCAGCCTCCTATAGACTAAAACCTCTGAAACCGTGAGCCCTCAAATAAACTCTTCCTCCTCTATAGTTGTCCTGGTCAGATCCTTTAGTCAAAGAAGCAAAAAAAAAAAAACTTGTTAAAGCAGTCAAGAAATGGAGATCAAGTATTTTTTAGATAACTATGATCTCTTGAGTTTCCCACCATCTGTTCTTTACAAATGATAACCCATTTTATCCTCTTTGCAACCCTTCCAGGTTGTTAGTATCACTTCCGCTATGCAACCAAATAAACTGAGACTCAGAGTTAAGTAATTTGTCCAGGGTCGGGACCAGGCGTAATGGGAAGTGGGCATCTGAATTCACATCCATCTAGTGGATGATAAGGAATCCCACATACCACTCCAAATCAATTAGAACTTAGAAGTTATTGACTTACAGTAATTTCAGACTTTGTGTTACTTGAAAAGTGTAATCAAGAGCTCATTCATTTATTGGAATAACTGCAGTTCTATTTGAATACGTTGAAATTTGGGGGGAAAAAGGCTAATTATCTCTTTTGTGTCCTATTCATCATGACACATTGATCTTTCCCACCACGTCCACATCCTTCTCTCTCTCTAATAACTCATTGAACAGACTGCAGTCCTAGGGCATGGGCCAGACATGCACCCTGTCCCACAGTTAAATAAGGTGCTGCTCATCGAGAATTTAGCCAAGTGCCCATGAGAGTCGGTATGTAAAGATCAGCAATTAGGTTGTTTGGTAAAGTTGTAGAATATCGGGTTCTTAGCTCACATAATGAGTAAACACCCCCCACACACACACCAAAAAAAAAAGAAAGAAAGAAAGAAAGAAACTGTGAGTACTACAGTTAAAAAATGCAAATGTCATAAATGTAATAGAAGGTGAGACGAAGATGGAGATTATTATCTCTGTGTGTCTGAAAGGGTTAATCTTTAGCTTCCAAGGAGCATGCATGGGGATTACCAGGATCAATTCCATGTCCAATTGTAGAAGAACAAAATCAGAAGCACGTTGAGAAACACCCTGAAATTTTGGAAATGCACTGTCAAAATTACAACTAAGAGAAAAATGGAGGCTTTATATTTTTATGGCGGTTTTTAGGAACAAACCCCTCTCTTATACCAGATAAACCTAACTCCGAGACTTTCTAATATCTGACTTCATATACATTGTCAGGAGCCCTTTACACAGTATTCAGATAACACCCACGTGTATTTCTTTTACACAATGGAACTATTTGGTGCATTGTATACCCAGCACTTAAAGCTGAGCCTGGCACACAACAGCCCTCAGGAGGTATTTGCTGAATGAAGAAATGACAAGATCCATATAGGATATTATATGTGGAAAAGAGAAGAAAAACCTTTCAAAATGCAAAGCTGAATTCTTCTCCTTGGTGATTCATTTTATGCATCAACTTGACTGGGCTATGGAAGGTCAAGCTGATGCGTGTCTGTGGATGGTATTTTGGGAAGATATTGGCATCTGAATCAATAAATTGAAAAAAGCAGATGGCCCGTCTCACTGTGGGCCCCACTCAATCAGTTAAAGAGAATCAAAAGGTAGAACAGGGAGGACTGTTCCTGCCAGACTGCTTGAGATGGGACACTGTCCTTTTCTGGCCTTCAGACCTGGACTGAACTCTGCCTCTTTGGGGGTCTCTAGCCCTTCAGCTTTTGAACAGAAGCTCCCACCATCAGCTATCCTGAATCTCCAGCTTGCAAACTGTAGACCTGGGGCTTTTCTGTCTCTATACTCACACAAGCCAATTCCTAACACTGTCCTGTGGATTCTTTTTCACTGCAGAGCCTGGACTAACACGTACCTTGATGAGCCTGGTTTCTGAGGTTAGCCAACGAGGTACTTCAAACTACCTGTCCAGTGGAAAATCACGAAAATCCCAAGTGAAAAAGAAAAAAATGTTCAAGTATCTTTGAAATGCATCATCAAGAAAGCTGGTGTAAATGTAAGGGATGTGCCAAGGTAAACACACACACACACACACGCACACGCACACGCACACGCACGCGCACGCACACAAGACGAAAGCAGGATCCGGACACTGACTGACTGTGAGGCCTTCCACTCTCCGTGGGCCCTGACCTCTGCTGGCTGGGGTTCTGGGGAGCAGGAAGGAGACACAGCTAAGGGTCTGCTCAGGGTGGCCTGCTCTTCTTACCACTTTTACCCTGTAAGGCTGGCCTCCAATTCCTACTATGGTTTCACCAACATCTAAAACTGGTACCCTGAAGGGCCACAGCTCAGGAGCAGGGCACTGCTCTGTCCTGTGGAGGGAAGAGCCTGACATAGGAGGAGAAAAGATGGAGGGGGGCGCTGGGGCAGGCCTGCTCTCTTTCCTCTGGGAATGAAGCTTTTTTTTTTTTTTTGCAGATGGTTGGTGCACTGCACCTGCACATGCCCTCATAGAAGGTTCTTCCCAACTTAGTCCTTGAGTTCAAGGGTACAAAGCACAGGGTGCCTTCCTTGCAAGGCAACAGCTGGGTTTTCTTTACTAAGATGTTTTTCTTTTTCACCTGATCCTGAACACAGGGAAAACCATCACGTGCTCGGGGTTCTCTCCACAGAAGTGGGCTGCCTGGATTTCAGTGGAAACGACATGTTTCCTGTAGAAGCCACTGAAGTGACAGCGTGTGATCATCAGGACGTCACCCACTCCTCTGCCAGCATATCCAAGGTGTGTTTGAAAAGTCAGATGCAACTTTGGCAAACAATTCTATCAGGTATCAAAGAAATGACACCTCTTCAAAATGAGATTTATTCCATCGGCACGTCCCAGGCACAAGGGGTGCCGTGAAGGTATCTATAACCTTCAGGTAAATTTTCTTCCTAGGCGTGACCTACACACGAAAACATTCATGAGCATTCAGTTTTCACTCCATCACCACTACCTGGATCAAGAAACAAGATATTATTAAAATTCGTGGCTGTCTCGGTTGGTCTCCGACACCTTTAAAGAGCAATTTTTCTGTCATTTTCCCAGCTTGTGTATGTCACCACTGGAAGAATTATTCTGTTAACAACTATTCCCTCGCCCTTAAGCAGAAATCCGTTATACACCATCAAATTCTCCTAAAACCCTGGGAGGGCGTATTATTGCCTAATTTTCAAGTTTGGGAAACTGAGTTCCAGATATGCACACTTTGCCGGTAGGTGTAGGGCCGAGGTTTAAACCCCAGGATGGACTCCAGAGCTCGCCCACTAGGCCACGACACCACAGGGCTCTCCAAGAAAGACCTGCCCTGCACATTAGTCTTTAAGACATCACTGACTTGAACAGTTGTGCCCCACAGGCTGCATGTTGGAAATTCACACAGTGCAATAGTAATGAGAAGCGGCACCTTCAGGAGGGGCTCCGTCCCCGGGAATGGGATTGGTCACCTTGCACGAGGGCTGCAGGAAGCCTAACAGAACAGGAAGCTCACCCTCAGCTCACAGCTCTCGGCGAAGCTTCCCTTCACAGTGTCTCTTCCCACCTCTTCCCATCCCTGCATGGACAGTGGGCACGGGAAGGCCAAAGAGCCAGAGCGTGAGCTGCCACCCAGGAGCACAGTTCCATGTGCAATTTGCAGCCCGGGAAAATGCCCGGAATGCTCATGCCGCCGAGATGGAGGCTCACGGGAAAAGAGACAGCATGATCCTTTCCTTGTGCACAGTGACGCCCTCGCTTCGATCCTTGCCATCCAACTCAACCGTGAAGTCAAAGAAGGTTTCTTGGGCTGTGTTATACACGTGTATGAGTCCAAAGTGACGAATGTTCCAATCCCATCCACTGACAAAAGTCAATTTGACATCAACACTAAGCTTCCACTTTTCAAATAACAATGGTAATATTTAATTAGAACTTAACCTGGCTGCCTGCTTTCACTTAGCAATGGACTGTACACCAGTGTTCCCTGACTAAGGAAAGATTGACAGCCAGTATACATGCCGCCTTTTAAAAAGAGCTGCACACTGGTGGTGTCTAATTATGCATAACATGCTGCCACTAATTATTACTGTTTCCAGTGGCTTGGAGGGTCAGCAGGTCTGTAGTCTCCCATATTGTGATCAGGAGTTAGGTTAAATCTTGGTCAAAGCATCGCAAATGCTTTGTAATGATTACCACTACACACCAGGCCTACAAATGACTAATGTAGCTAAAAAGATAACAGAAGAAAGCATCTAGTCTCTACTAGCATACAGTAAGTACTTTTTTAAATGGTAGCTATGAGCCTAGTAATTATTATACTTTTTTTTATTTGGAGAGGGGTACCAGGGATTGAACTCAGGGGTACTCAACCACTGAGCCACATCCCCAGCCCAATTTTTGTATTTTAATAGAGATAGGGTCTCTTGGGCTGGGGATGTGGCTCAAACAGTAGCGCGCTCGCCTGGCATGCGTGCGGCCCGGGTTCAATCCTCAGCACCACATACAAAAGATGTTGTGTCTGCCGAAAACTAAATAATAAATATTTTAAAATTCTCTAAAAAAAAAAAAAAAAATAGAGATAGGGTCTCACTAAGTTGCTTAGTGCCTCGCCATTGCTGAGGCTGGCTTTGAACTTGTGATCCTCCTGTCTCAGCCTCCCGAGCTGCTGGGATCACAGGCACGTGCCACCGCGCCCGGCCAATATTATCCTTTTTGATTTGATCATTACTACAGTTCTGGGCTGCCAGTGATCAGGGAATTCCTCTTTTTCTCGGAGACGCCACCATCTGGAGTATCCATCCATCCTTCATTCATCTGTGCCACAGACCTTCACAGAGTCCTAGTTGGCACCAGGCACGGTCTCTAGGTAAACAATCCCCAGAAAGTCCCCCTCTTGGAGATTCCCAGTGCACATACTGAGGCTCTGAGAAGGTCTGCAGGGAATAGATTGGTAATAGAGACAGAAGACAGATGGTAGGTAGACAGACAGACAGCAGAGATTGATGACAGATGCTACATAGATTTGAAACAGAGATGATCCACAGATACAGAGCAATACATGATGATAGAAATAGGTGACCAATGACAGGTAGGTAGCTAGAAAATTGACTGATTTTCCATATTTTCCTTCCTGGTAGAACCTTTTATTTTCATGGAAACTTAGTCCCATCCCAAGACAATCTTTGGGAACAGTGCGGGACCACATCTGATACCGTGAGGATGCTCCTGACTGACTCCCTCCCAACCAAACTCGAGCCAAGTCCCCTATCATGATTGTCCTCCGAGTTGGTCTGTAAAGACCTGAACAAAACTCTTTTGTTTTGGGGTTTTGTTTGTTTGTTTTTGGTACCAGGGATTGAACACAGGGGCCCTCAACCACTCAACCACATCCCCAGCCCTTCTTTTTTCTTTTTTCTTTTTTTTTTTTTTAATCTTTTATTTTGAAACAAGGTCTCACTAATTTGCTGAGGTTGGATTTGAATTTCCAATCCTCCTGCCTCAGCCTCCCAAGCCCTGGGATTACAGGCGTGCACCATCACGCCCAGCAAAACTCTGACATCATTCCTTCCTTCCTTCCTTCTTTCCTTCCTTCCTTCCTTCCTTCCTTCCTTTTTTAATTAGAGCTTATGATTGGACATAGTTGGGTTCATCAGGACAAACTCACGCATGCATGGAAATCTGTTTCGGTTCACCATCCTCCTGGTCCCTGTGGGAGGTAGGAGCGTGACTTTTCAAAACCTGCGGGTCTCCCATGGATCGACCACCCATCCCACATTTCCCTGGCTCTCCTGGCACCCCAACCCCCTCCCTCCTCCTTCATGCTCCCTCTAAGGTGCCACCCTCCTCTGTACAGATCAGAGTTGAATTCTGTTCCCTGTTGCAACAGCACATCACCAATTAAAGCTGTCCTTACACTTCGGTGTGGAGCTTTGTCTTTGACTCCTCACCTCGTAAGTGCTCAGGGACACTTATGAACGTTGGTACATCAACCTTTTGGGTGGATGCCGCAGTGAGGTCCAGGGGAGATTTGAGACTTCACTGTCCCCATAAAGCTGGAAACAGGCAGCTTGTCCACAACAACAAGTCCCAGAACCAGCCTTGCAGTCACGCAGAAGTGACCCAAATCCCAGCTGGACGTTTTAAGGTCTTAGCACAACCTGTCTGATCTCCAAGGTTCAGGGGACACTTCTAGGGTAAAATGCAGGAAGACCCAGGTCCCCCCGGAGATATCTGGCAATGTTTTTCTCCCCATTTTCTCCCACCAGCCTTTCCCTCAATCAGGGGAAGGGGGCAGGGAGAAGAACTTCAGCCTGTGCAAGCCAGTGATTTTTTTTTTTTTTGCACACACACACACAAACACACACACACACTTTCCCAAGAACAAGAAGCTACACAGCAAGTGTGAGAACCACTCCAGGTGAAATGCCAAATGCCTGGCTCTGCACAGGCACCTCAGCCCCTCAGCAGAGCTGCTGTGGCCCTATGCTCACACCTCAGTGTGGACCGGTCAGCTCTTCCCAGGCCCAGCCCCAGCCCCCCAAGTGCAACTCCTACAGTTCTGCAGAGAGCTTTCTCATGGCACTGCCTGCCTCACTAAGGGGTAATTGTGCTCCCAAACACCAAAGTTCTCCTCTGCCTGACCCCATAACTACCCAGATCCAAGGAAGCTGGTGTCCAGACCGGGAAAGGCCTTTAAGGAGGCAGCAAGGCAGCGTTTCCCAGATAAGACCTTTCAGCCTGTCCCACAGTCATCCATCTCTACTGTCCCAGTAGAGGTTAGAAATAATGCCTCCTGGCCCAAAAGGATTGGGTCCCAGTCCCCAGAGCCCAGGAAACTGTGCCCTTGCAGAAAAAGGGCCTTTGTGATTGTAAGTGAGGAGCTGGGACAGAGGGAGCATGCTATGTTACCCAGCTGGGCCACATGCACTTATAAGGCTCCTGTGAGACGGAGACAAAAGGGTCACAGTCAGAAAAGAGGAGGTGTGGTGACAAGGCCAAGGTGAAAGTGAGTTACAGGGCCCCAAGCCAAACGAGGCAGGCTGAGGAGGCAAGGATTCAAATCCGCAAGGTCCTGCCACATCCCGAGCTCAGGATTTGACTGCAAGATAATAAATACATATTGTTCCAAGCCACTAACTTTGGTGTGATTTGTTACAGCAGCAATTGAAAACTAATACCCTTCCTGGAATGTATTCTCTTTTTTAAATATTTTTTCAGTTGTCAACGAACCTTTATTATTTCTATGTGGACTGAGAATCGAACCCAGCGCCTCGCACATGCTATGTGAGCGCTCTACCACTGAGCCACAGCCTCAGCCCTGGACTGTGTTCTTTTCGTGATATTTAAGCCTGTCCACCTCTTGCTTACTGTCTGCTTAAACCCATGGCAACAATAATATCCACAGAATCATGGTCTTGAAGTGGTCGTTAAGTAAACACGATTATTAATTAAAAGCACTCACCTGTCATCTCCTGACCCCGTCCCTCCTGCACACTGTCCCAATGACACAGCCTGTGTCCTGCTTTGGAAAGCTCTGAGGCAGGGGGCAATGGACCTTTGCGATGGGAGACCAGAGCCCCACACAGGCTCTCTGCTCACTGGCTTTGGACTGGTCACTCTGACACTCTGGCTCCTTAGGCTTCTCCTCGGAACAGGAACTCAACAGAACAAGTATCTGCTGGGTCTCAGGCCTCCACTGGCCACCAGGACTTCCAAGGACAGTCAGTGCTATGCAGGGGGTCTCAGAACACTGGGTCCCTCATGGGTCTCCACTCCCTGGTCCCCTAAGTCTGCCGCTCCTTCTTAGCCCTCCAGCCTGTATGTAGGTCAGAAAGCTGAACGGTCAGGAACCAAGCCCCCGATCCAGTCCTCGTCGTTCTCTCCGCATTGCACCCAGTTGACATCAATATACAGAGAGGGCCTTTAACACCGCCCTTCCCCTGTTGGGACTCAGACCCACAGGGCATGGTGACAAATCAGCCAATCCAGCTGGACTCGAGGCAGGAACACTACAAGTCCAAATATCTCCTAACGGCTCCACGATGTGCCAATGGTGTGATCTTCAACTCTCTGAGACGTCATGGCCTTGTCTATTCATAGGGAAGAACCTACTAAACTCAAACTATGAAGGTGAAGGTTCAGTGAGACACACATGCTCCACCTCACAGCACCCACCTGACGCACAGTAGGGCTGGCTGGGCCTAACGTGGGATCAGTACCATTCTCTACACTGCAGAGGTGACGGGATCTGCACTGTGACTCCTGAAAGGTAACCACAGGGACGGGACCGTTTCCCAGGCTGGCACCCACTCTGGGCACACCCTATGTGGGGTGCGAACCATTTGTGTGCTGCGTTTGAACATTGGACTGTTAAGACGTTGCAAGGTGATGATTTGGAAGCACCCACCTGGTGCTTGGGAGCATCTGCTGTGTTCGTGACCCTGTTTCCACTCCAGGGAAGAAGGTGAAGAGGGGGGCGGGGAGGAAGGGGCGGGAAGGCACACAGACAGCACTGCAGCACCCGTGGGGTGACCTTCATCCTAGATCTGCCCTGAGGGCCGGGTGAGGTCCCCCTGGGAGAAGACTGAACCCGGTTTCCCACGCTGGTTTTCAGAAGCCCGAGTCCTCATCTGCTGCCAGCGGCTGCCCCCTTGTGGAAATGCTGTCAGCTGCTTGTATAGGGACTGTGCTCTCAGAATTCCACGGTGCCCCATGGTGTGGCACATGCACATCTAGCTCTAGAGAGAGGTCCTTCTAGACGCAGCCCCTGCCCACTAACCAGCGCCCTCTCCACGACTCCTCACAGAGAAACAAGCCTCAAGCCTCCGTGTGATCAGGTAGATAAGAAGCCCTGGTGGGAATCAGACCACTGGGAGTTCAAAATCCAGATCCATCTTTTTACCCCATCTCTACCCATCCGGTAAGTCACTGAGCCTCTCTAAGTTTGTTCCTCTTCTGTAAAAAGGGGGTAATAATAGCACCTACCTCCTGTGGAGGTTGTAGAGTAAATGAGATACAGTACATGATAAAGCCCTCTGTGAAGGTCAGACACCCCCAGTGCCCGTGAGTGCAATCTGCAAACACATTGTATTCTTTCTACCTCCAAGCCATCTATTTAACAAGTATTTATTGTAAACTCCCTGAATAACTAATAAGGCACAGGCCCTGCTTTCAAGAGCTTGTAGTAAAGTGGAAGAGACAGAAATATAGACAAAGAATCATAACAGCCAAGTCTGTGCCTAGGTTCGTGTCCTCCCTGTGCCTCAATGTCAGGCAAAACCAGGGACAGAGACGAGGCGGTGGGACACCTGGGGAAGAGCCGTCAGCTGGCACCTACTCAGAGTGGGGGCTGGACTCAACATGAGCAGAGGATGTGAGGCCAAGCACAGAGGTGGCCACGGGTGGCCCAGGAGTGAGGGGCACAGTGAGCCCCTGCTTTGGACAGACAGGATCTCATTCGATCGAGTTCCTGGAGGAGAGGGCTTTCCAGGCACAGGAGGAGTTAGTTAGCTAAACCAGAGGTGACGTCGTCTGCCACTACAATGAGACACCTGAGGCAGGTTGCCTATAAAGTAAGAAGAGATTTATTTAGCTCAGTTTTAGAGATTCAAAGGCCAAAATTAGGTGGCCTCATTGGTTTGGCCTCTATTGAGAGTGGCAGATAGTGACATACCATGGCACATGTAGGAGCAGTCACATCTCCAACAGGAGCAGAGAGGGAGAGAACAGGCAGGGCAGAGGGGCAAGGCAGGCTGGCTGCTTTATTCCAACTATCTCATGAGGTTCAAGGAACTGCATGAGAAGTACTCCAAGAGAAGGTCCCCAAGGACCTAAGGACTTCCCACTAGGCTCTTACAAGTTCCACCACCTCCCAAGAGTGCCACGCGGGGACCAGGCATTTAGCATGTGGGGTGGGGACATTCGACATCTGAACCACAGCAGGCAGAGAGGGGCTGCGGGAGAGTAGAGGGCAGTGCGCGAGGGAAGACAGGCTCCAGGAACAGGCAGGAGAGGCCACTAGGGCTTGGGGAGGGGCTGGATGGAGCAGGAGCAGGGAGGGGGAGTAGGGTGGTCCAGGGAGATCCTTGGTTTCTGCCCCAAGTGCCTCAGACCAAGACAGAAAAGGAAGGAGAAGTGGCCCTTAGGGCGGATCATGAGCGCTGACCTACGTGTCCAGCTTAGCTCTGGGTAACCAAATGGAAAGCTCTCGGGGTCCGAGGGAGCACAGAGGAGGAACAGGATCCGGAAAGGCACTTGGTGTGTCAGGTTCTCTGT
Organism: Marmota marmota marmota; assembly: GCF_001458135.2. NCBI lineage: Eukaryota > Metazoa > Chordata > Mammalia > Rodentia > Sciuridae > Marmota > Marmota marmota. The sequence continues at coordinate 12,336,208 of NW_026000108.1, forward strand.
TGAAGCCCAAAGGCTGAGAACAGAATAGGTACCCAGTCCCCACGGTCATTGCACAGGGCCCATCAAGAGACGGGGAAGCCACCCAGGGTGGTGGCACCTGTAATCCCAGCTTCTTGGGAGGCTGAGAGAGCTGAGGATCTTGAGTTCAAGGTCAGCCTGGGGTAACTTAGAGACCCTGTCACAAAATAAAAAATAAAAAAGGATTAGGATGTGGCTCGGTAAGCACCTAAAGTTTCCACTCGCAGCATGAGCAAGAAGAGAAGGAGGGCGTGGGGGGGAGAGAGAGGCTGGGACATCACGGTCAGCTCCCTGAACTCCAGTCTCCAACAGGGAGACCGAGAAGTCAGAAGGACCAGGTCCCTGGAGGGAGCGGTGGGGCTGCTGGCATTTCTCCTTCCTCTGACCCTAGCGGGACAGAAGAAGGAGACAAATGCTCATGTTTGCCCGTAGCCCAGCTGTGGCCATGTGTGGGAAGGAGCCACCTCCAGCCATCTTGAAAGAGACTCTCCCTGGAAAGACAAGTGGCCCAGCAGAGAAGGGGACCAGTGAAGCCTGGGGACGGAGGGTGACCCCTCCTGGAGGGGAAGACTGTGTGCTTCCAGGCTGCTGCTGTCAGAGGACCCAACAGGAGTACATCCAGCAAGTTTAAAGGCCAGCCGTGTGTCTGAGTGTACCTGAGCCAGGCCAGCATGTCCTTCTGCCCTAGCCTGCTCCTGGAGCCAACTGGCCAGCACCCTCAGAGGTGGGTGCTCCAGCCCCAGTCAAGACCTCAGATGAACACAGCCCAGGTGATATCCGAGAGCAAGCTCAGGAGGGACTCTAACTAGAACCCCCTGCGATGGTTTGAACGCAGCCCCCAAAAGTTTGTGCACTGGAAACTTAATCCCCATATTCATCTAGTAATGAATTGGGAGGTAATTAGGATTCCATGAGGTCATGAGGGTAGGCCCACTCTCGTGGCATTAGTGGCTTTGTAAGAAAGAGGAGGAAGAGAAGTCCAAGCTAGCTATTTGCTCGCTGTCACCATGGGATGCCCTGGGCCATGTCATCAGCAGCAGGAAGGTTCTCACAGATGCTGAGCAGATGAGAGCACCATGCTATTTGACTTCCCAGTCTCCAGTACTCTGAAGTAAACAAACCTTTAATTCTTAATAAATCACCCAGTTTGTGGTATTCAGTGATAGCAACAGAACACAAAAACAACCCTTCATAAACTACTCCCAAACTCCTGTCCTACTGGGACTATGAAAGGTAAGTAGTGTCCTTCTAAGCCACTAAGGGATTTGTTATAAAGCAACAGATACCTGGCTCCACCTCACAACCCCTGAATCAGAATTGGGGAGTATCCCAGAATCCGTTTTCAGTAAGCTGCCTAGATGATTTCTTTGATGACAAACTAAACTCAGAGGAAGGGGAGGACAGAGGCAGCATCTCTGGAAATCGCAACACCTAAACTCACAGCTCCACCAAGTGGACATTTTAAAACTTCTCCTCTGAGTTTCTCCTTTTGTACCTTGCAGCTAAGAGCCTCCACCACCAGCAGCGATATGCTGGTTCCCATCCAAGCCCCTCCACCGTGTCCCAGCCCTGGAGTTCCTAAACCATCAGCCCCTTCACCGTCTCCCAGGAAATCTGTTTGGAGAGTCAGATAGAAAACTGAACACAGAGCAGACCCTGCAAAGAAGGCACAAAAGTACCTTCCGCATGCTGGGTCTGTTTCTGCTGTAGAAATACATTTGCTTTTGGCTTTTTTTTTTAGCATTCTACATGAAATTCTTTTTTGGTTAGGGGTGAACTAGGAATTGAACTCAGGGACACCACCTGACCACTGAGCCACATCTATTTTGTATTTTACTTAGAGACAGGATCTCACTGAGTTGTTTAGCACCTCGCTATTGCTGAGGTGGCTTTGAACACTGGGATTACAGGCATGCGCCACAGCACCCAGCTAAGCAAAAATCCATTCCTCCTTAACAGATGCAATGAATATGTGTTCAAAGAAGCACCAAATTGTTAGCCCTTCTGGGCAACCTGCACATCCCAAGGAGGCTTGTCTGTGCTTTTTAGAGGTGGATATGAGCTTTGGACCATTAAAGGGACATGGGGAAATGTGTTAGGAGGACGCTTGAGTTAGAAGGATAAAAGAATTCAGCATGATGATTACCAATGCTGATGTCCATGCTGTTTTACTAAAGCAGAGGCCCTGGGCTCACTCCTAAGTCACTTCAAATGCAATGTCCAGGCCACATGCAGGGCTGAGCTGAAGTCCACTCAATCGCAGCCTCCTATAGCCCAAAGCACCATGTTTCTGGGCCACACTGGGTCCAGTCTCTTGAGTCACTCTGCTGCAATCCTAGGGCACAAAGATGACAAGAGGAGCTTGACTGGGGTCTGAAGCTCACAGACCATCAGGGAAGATATGATTCAAGGTCAAGCCGACCCCACCTGCCCAAGGAGGACTACAAGCTCTTTCCCTCTCCAGGGCACTCTGCCTATTCAGACTTCATCATACGGCCCCTACTACAGGCACCATGCCTTGTGCTGGAGAGACCAGGGTGAGCTGGGGACAAACAGGCAAGGAGCACTGCTCCCAGCTCCTGCAGCTCACAGGCTGATGGGGGCCGACAGGCCACAGCCACAGGAGCAATGGTAAAACTGCAGTTCTGGAAAGTTCTACGAAAGCTTGGCGTATAGGATCTGACTTAGAGGACCAGGAAAGGCTTTCCCCGTAAGTGATGCTTGAGCTGTGGGACCAGAAGGCAACGGGGCAATGGGACAGAGGGAGGAGGCATGTAAAGCCCCTTTGGAGTGGGGATGGGGTGGGGGAGGCAACAGAAAAGGCAGCCTCCCAGACCGCATTCCTCTCCTGCCTCATAGTTAAAACTTCAGTGAACACTCAAGAGGAGGTTTACCTTCTACACATAGGATTTAGTTGCTTAGAGCATTTTACAGGGCAGAAAAGCTACGTAAAATCTCATTTCCCAGAAGCTGAGGGCCACAGAGGCAAAGAAAATGGGGAAGGGGAGGGGAGGGAGCATCCGTCACCCCTGCTGTCATGGAGCTTCGGCTGTGCCTGGATCAGAAACTGCTGGTGTAGTTCGTGGTCTGTTTTTTAACATCCAGAGTTAGAGCAGATCAGCATTTCTTTAGTCCAAAGGAAATTTCCAAGTGCAAACTCTGCAAAAGGTGGTAAAGAGATTGGAGTTGTCCCTCCAGGAGGGGGTCCTGGCTCTGCCACTGTTGTGATTTGGATGTGAGGTGGCCCCTAAAAGCTCCTGTGTTGATGCAGGACTATTTAGAGGTAGAATATTTGGATTGTGAGCACCATAACCCAATCAGTCCATCCTACCTTGAATGGACTGACTGGGTGGCAGCTGTAGGCAGGTGGAGCATGGCGGAGGAGGTAGGTCACTGGGGGTGTGCCCTGGAAGGGGGCATCTGCCCTACAGCCCCTTCTCCTTCCTCCTGCTTCCTGACCCCACCGTGAGCTGAGCAGCTTCCCTCCACTGGGCCCTTCCATATGATGTGCTGCTCACCTTGGGCCCAGCTGTCTGTGCACTGAGATCTCTGAAACCAACAGCCCCCAAGTAACTTCCCGTCCTGTAAGTTGTTCCTGTCAGGTATTTTGGTCACAGTGACAAAAAACAAACTGAAAAAGCCATTTGTCGTGTGCTGCTGGGCATCTGGCTATTCCTTACTGTTTTCTCACCTGCAAAATGAGGAATGACAGCGCCCGCCTTGTGCAGTTATGAAGAGGAAATAAATGACGTGAGGAGTAAGAATGGAGCCTGGCACGTGGCAGGCACCACGTATTACTCTCATCCCCACAGACCCAGGAGTAAAGGAGAGGAAGGGGGAGTCAGTCTGTGAGTTGGCACTTGTGGTCGCTGGTACGCTTCAGCCACTGGCTAGATCACCAGAAACTTGACAGTGGGATGCCGAGTTTTACAAAATAAACACGGTGTCCCTTTCGTTAGTTATATCCAACAGGCAATATAGATAATAAATTAATTAAGACAAATAATTAACTCAATGATGAAGAAATGAACCAAACTTCTCAGAGAAGGCAGCAACCAGTGCTGAGGCTTCAACTCATTTGTATAAATGTAACCACCCACATCCCAGGGACCCCTCCCTGATGATATTTTGGTATATCTCTATTAGTCAGGATTCTCTACAGGAATAGAACAGGAGATAGACAGACAGATAGACAGAGGACAGGTATCAATACATACATCTATTGATATCTGTCTATCTGTATGAATAATTATAAAAGGGATTTACTAGGTTAGCTTACAGGATCAGAAGTCAGAGAGTCCCACAATGGCCGTCTGCAGACTGGAGAGCTGGAGGAACCGTAGCTGCTCAGTCCAAAAAGCTGTAACCTCAGAAGGACCAATGGTGCAACCCCAGTCTGAGACCAAAAGAGACCAAAAGCCTGGAAAATACCTGGAGAATCACTGGTCAGAGTCCACTTTGGAAGAGTGAAGGAGCAGGAATCCAATGTCCTTAAGCAATGCAGCAGCAATCCAAGCACCTGATTTAGAAGAATGGCACTTGCCTCTGGTGAAACAACTTCCTGGACACCCCACCCCTGTGTAAGCAGGGTGCCCCAAGGTCTCTTCTCAAACTCATTTTCACACCTCGGAGCCTGCAAAGAGTATTGTCTTGCTGATTCCTAAAATCCCTCAAGGCATCTTTTCTATTATCTCTGAACAAAATACTTAGCTTTTCTTTAGTGAAGGTAATCTCTTCTGAATCGTATTTTCCTTGGTCCCAATTTTACATGTGCTTTTCTGGCCAAGCTGTAAGCTTTTGAAATCTTTCTTCTCTGCCTCTGCTTCCCACTGTCACAGTAAACCTGGTAAAAGCCAGCACCAATACCTATGCCACAGTTTGATTGCTGTTCTGCCTTGAAATTTTCTTCACCAAACTAGTTAGTCCATCATCTTTAAATTCAACTGCAGACATGGGCAAAGTACAGACAAGTTCTTTGTCAGAACGCAATATGAATGGCCTCTAATCTAATTCCCAATAAGTCCTGGTCAGGAGCAGTCGTTGCTGTCCACATTACTATTGGCATTCTGGTCTTCTGACCTTCCACCAGAATCACCCATTAATCTATGCTCACAACATTTGAGCGTTTTTCCAGCCTGTATCATCAAATATTTTTCCAAACTCCTCCCACAAACCAGTTGCAAAGGCTTCTGAACCACATGGTCAGGTTAGTCACAGCAATGACCCCACTTCTCCTCACCACCTGTATTTGATGAAGGATTGCTGCTGTGCATATTCACATTTGTGGTTTCGTGGAAGAGGTAGTACCCAGTTCAGGATGGGCAGGTCAGGTCACATGGCAACTTGGAAGTCCTTGGTAGAGCATTCAAGTTTTCACTAAGGCCTAGGGGCAGGCCAAGAGCAGTTTCTCAAAGGAAGGGCAGTTGTATGCAGTTGACATTTTAGACCTTGCTCCAAAATCCCAATGGCACTTAAGGTATCAGCGGCAGATAGAGATGCTCTCTGGAGCCTTTGGCAGCCCCCACAGGTGAATCACAGAGGATGCCATTGGGATTTAAATTCAGCCTCATAGCCCTGCAGTACTTGCATCTCTTAGTAGGAACACACAGGATAGTTAACTTCTCCAAGTCTGTCTCTTTGTCCACCCATTCCACATTCACTGAACACCAAGTGTGTACAGATGCAAAATGAAAAATAATGCTTCAAGGACTAAGGAGAATCTGATCTTCATCCTTTCTCTCCTTTAAGTTCCTAACCAATCCAAAAAGGTTAAGAACCAAGACCAAAACAGACAAGGAACAATAAATCAGTTCTACAAGAAAAGGTTAGAAAAGCAAGACCCATACAGCCCAAAGCCCGTGCAGTGGACTTGCCCCTGGTCATGTCTGCATTCCCATCAGTCTCCATTTTCACTCACTCCAATCAGATTAGTCTATTCTCTTCCCCCAAGGTGGAACTCCTCAAGAGAGGAAAAGATATTCCTGCAAAAACCTTCCCTTCCTGGAGAATGAAGATGTGAGTATTTTAAGGTATATGAAGAAGAGGCACCAAGAAGAATGTGCATAAAACTCCATGCTCAAAGCAGATGATCTATGCATGCCCCTTATCATTACCACCCAAGGGACCAAGGTGTGCAATATCATGCCACATGTCCCCGCAAAGCATAGTTTGGAGCAGGGCTAAGGAATCCCACGAACTTTGGTGTAAATTCTGGCTTTCTTCTATTCTAGCTATAGCTTTTGAAGAAATAATAGTGAATTTCTCATGACCTTAACTTCCTCATCAGTCTACCTCATCCAGTATCTCTGTCTAGGTTCCCTAGAACAGTCAAGAAAAAGTTTAGGTCCTTAATGAAAATCATTAAATCCGTTGATGTTTTGGGGCTGGGGTTGTAGCTCAGCAATACAGCGCTTGCCTAACACGTGCGAGGCCCTGGGTTCGATCATCAGCACCACATAAAAGTAAATAAAATAAAGGTATAAAAAATTTTTTTTAAAAAGTTTATGTTTCAAGAGGCACCACTGATATGAGGTGAAAAGACAACTCGCAGACTAGGAGAGAATTTTTGCAAATCACATAGCTGAAAGGGTCTTACATGGAGAATATTTATATAAAAATATTAGGATTCAATAATAGGAAGACAACACCATTAAAAATGGGCAAAGGATCGTGTTATAGTTTGGATACGAGGTGTTCCCCCAAGAGCTCCCATATTAGGCAATACAGAAATGTTCAGAAGTGAAATGTTAGCTTATAAGAGCTGTAACCTCATTAGTGAGTCAGTCCACTTCATGGATTAATCATTTAAATGGACTACTGAGCGGTAACTGTAGGCAGATGGGACACTGTTGAAGGAAGGTCGCTGGGGGCATGCCTTGGACTGAATCTTGGCCCCAGCTCCTGGCTGCCGTGAGCAGAGCCGCTTTTCTCCATGCTATCCATGTTTTGCCTCACCTTAGGCAAAAGGCAATGCAGTCAGTCAACCATGGACTGAACCTCTGAAACCATGAACCCACATAAACTTTTCCTCCTCTAAGTTGTTCTTGTTAGGTGTTTTGATCATAGTGATGAAAAGCTAACACACATCTCAGCAGACATTTCACCAAAGGAGATATACAAACGCCAAAAGCACATGAAAAGATGTTCAGCGTCATCAGTGAGGGAATGGGAATCAAAACCACAATGATGTACCACTTTACATATATTAGCATGGCTACAATAAAAAAGACAGACAACATGTGTCGGTCTGCGGGTGTAAAAACCAGAACACTCATATGCTCCTGGTGGGAGTATTAAATGGTGCTGCTACTTGGGAAACCATTCTAGCACTTACTAAAATGGTTAAACATCTAATACACAACAATTCTACTACTAGGTATATACCCAAGAGAAATAAACATATGTCCAAACAAGTTAGCATACATGTGCTCAAAGCAGCATAATTCATAATGGCCAAAGGCAAAAAGAACAGTCTCATCAATGGATGGATGGATAGATAGATCTGTACAAAGGAATATTGTTTGGCAATAAAACCAAAATATGCTACAACATGGAGGAACCTTATCATTTTTCCATATGTTGATGCAAAGATAAGAAATAATAACCAAAATTTTCGAGCATTTCCATGTGTGAATCCCCGTACTTGCATTCATTTGCTTCATCCTTGGAGATTACCAACATTATTGTCCTCATTTCCCCTTTGAGACATGCGTATACACCAGGTTGTCATACAGCAAGTAGGTGGAAGAGGCAAGTTCAAATGCACATAGTCTTCCACCGTCTCTGTATTACTCTTTCCTACTCCTGGAAGTAGGTTAGACTCAAAGTGAAAGTTTCCAAGGAAAAGTTGCAATTGTTTAATGGAACAGACAACAGTGTCTCCCTCCCAGTCCTCTGCAGCCCCAGGACATGCAACAGCTCTAACTGTTCCCAGAAACTGTGTGCACCTTCAGCTTCTAGGAATGTGCAGGCTGACCACACCAGTGATAGCAGTTGAGGAGATGCAGAAGCCACAATCTGCAACAGGGCAGGAGATGAGCACCGAGGGGGCAAGTATGCTTCTGGCAAGCTCAGGTGGAGAGAACCTGAAAATTCAAAAGTCAGGCTTAAAATTACATTTCAGATCAGCTACCCAAGAAATGATTTAAGCAAAAAGCAGGTCCAAAACCAGGCAGATTTTTCTAGATTCTGGCCAAGGATAGAGGTCAAGTATCTAAACTGAGTTAAAGAGTGTCTGCACACAATCCCTCTCCTCCCAGGCCCTCTAAAGTCCACTCAAATCTTTGTCCTCCCACTAACCCTGAAAATGCTCGTCAGGATCGCAATGACCCCCCCATGACAAGGACAGTGGTCAGTTTTAGCTTCCATCCTACTTCTCAGCCACATTCAGCCTTGCTGTTCACCATCTCCTCTTAACACACTTTCTTCACTTTACCCCATGACACCACATCCTTAGTTTTTGCCTTATTGGTTCTTCCTCATCAGTGTCTCCTATGGCTTGGATATGGTTTGGGTATGTCCCCTAAGGGTTCATGTGTTAAAACGTAAGCCCCCATCACCAGATGCAGGTTGTAACCTCAGAACTGTGAGCTAAATCAATCTCTTTTCTTTATACAGTTACCCAGCCTCAGGTATTTCATTAGAGTAGCACAAATGGACTATTACAGTGCCCTCTATTAATTTTTCTCTTCTTCCTAATCTTCTAGAGAACTCAGTCCTGGATCTTCTTCTCCTCTTGGCACATATTTAGTGCATTTCCAGTTACCAGTTTATTTCCTCTCTGCTCCAAAGCTACCCCTCCTTACCTTCTCTGTGATAACTAAGCTGGCCTCTGGAAACAGTTTCCCTGCATAGCTGACATGATGTTGAGTTTTGCTGATAAAAACACACCTCAATCATTACTTACTAGGTCTGATTTCTAAGTAGAATAAAAACTACCAGCTTTCCTGAATCTAACTGTATCCTGAGCAAGTCACATAGGGGACTGTTTCCTCAACTAAATAATGGAGCCAACCTTCCTAGGTATTCATTTGTTTTACTTTTCAGTGCTGGGGATGAAACCCAGGGTACTGCACACACTAGGGAAGTGCTCTACCACTGAGCTATACCCCAGCCCCATCCTAGAAATTCTGAGGATGAGATGGAAGACTGGACGTGTGAGGACCTAGGCAACTTATGCAGGTGCTATCAACTGCTGGATCTGAGTTCCAATTCCAGGTGTGATGCTCTCCAGCTGGGAGACCCTGAATAAGCAGTCCTACCTTTCTGGGAGCTCCCAGATTCTTTCCTGTCATACTTAGATAAAACCACCCTGAAGAATAATGACAAGAATAAAAAAATTCTAAAATATTTTTTTAAACTCAAAAAGTTAGGCAAAGAAATTACCATAATACCAAGCAACCTTGCTCCTTGGCATTTAACCAAGAGTTGAAAATAGTGTCTGAACACTTGTACATGAATGTTCATGGCAGCAATACTCACAGCAGCCAACAGGACAGACAGCCCAACGTCTACCAAAGGATGACAATACACAAAGCTGCAGTTCACACACATGCCGTGCAATAAGGTCCTCAGAGGAGCTACCACGGAGGGCAGTGGAAAGGAACTGCTGAAAGGCCCCGGGGTTTTATTTTGGAGATGAATATAGTTGGGGCCTACAGGCAGCAGCTGTACAACCTGTGGGTGTGTGAATGCCACTGGATTGCTCACCTTGACTTTAATTTAATAAGTTTGGGTAATTTTATGAGAATTTCACTTCATTAAAAAGAAGAAAACACAGAGTATGGGCCTTTACCCACAGCAGCTGTCTGTGACAGGGCCTCTGGGCTCAGTCCTGGCACTTACTGGCAACAATGGTTATCGTCTCTCTGGACCAATTTCCTCATCTGCAAAATGACTACATTGGATTACACCATGAGTTCCCAACCAGGTGAGCCCGAGTCAGTCACCTGAAGAGCCACTACTAGAGGCACAAGGCCATGCCCCCACCCTCCGAGTCAGATGTGCCCAAGACAGACAGCTACTGTGTGGAGAAAACCACTCGCCCCCTTTGAGAACAGCAGATAAAAGCCCTCAGGCAGCCTGTGATTCCAGCGCACCATCTATGACAACTGCACGTGACGCTCAGTTTGGTTCAAGAAGACAACACAGTAAATGAAGTGCATTTATTAGGAGAAAATACTCCAAAGACTCACCAGTAGTTCTCTTGCACACTTAGCCCTAGGCTAGGGCACACTTGACAACTGTACAAGCAAAGGACACCATGATAGAGTCCAGGGGATTTTGCTGACACCACAAAAGTAGTTTTAAGGCAGTTTAATTCAAGGTCACAAAAACTCCATCTATGACATAAAACAATAAGTGACATTCAAAAATAACTCAGCCCTCAAAATGACCCAATACCAAGAAATCACTGATCTAGTGGAGGCAGCAGCCTCTGTCAGGAACAGACGAGTGACTCAAGAGCAATCCAGCACAACGCTGACACAGACGGGCTGTTCCGAGACCGCCCCGTGCAGTCAGCACAGACTGGCGGTGCTACTTGCAGGCCCCAATCACATGTTATTTCACATAAACATATTACACTGTCCAGGGAGAGGGAGAGCAAATGAACGTTAGGTGAGAGAAAATCAGGACTCGCTATCTCGTACCACACCCAGGGTTACAGAAAACACAGGGCCAGACACGGTCACACTGAGACAGGTTAGTGACTTTTACGGCAGGCCCCTCCCAGGCACTGAAGATGAAGCTTAAAAATACGCTGGGGTGAGCTCCGTCTTTCCTTCTGTGGTCACCACCTGGATTAGACTTCCTGAGCTGGGTCGGTTTTTCCCTGTGATCCAGTCATGGAAGGTTCTAGAACAAAGAAAAAAAGCTTTACATTTTCAAAACAAAAGTCTGGGCATGCTCATGTTCACATCAGTGGCTGCAGGGAGGGTGATATACAGCAGCAGCTGTGAAAGGGCCCCAGGGAGTTCAGTCTCTGGTTCATTCTAACTTCTGAGTGACAATATTTGATGTGACCTTAACATTCATTTTTTGTATTTTTCTGCACTGTTGAAATTCTTTATAAGGGTGATGTTATCTTAAGTGATTAAAAAGGACTTTAGTTAATTTAAGAGAAAGACACATGTACAACAGAGGCATCCTCAGTATCTGCAGGGAACTAGTTCCAGGATTCCTGAGGATACCAAAATCCGAAGAGGCTCAAGCCCTTCATATAAAATGACACAGTATTTGCATGTAACCTACACACATCCTCCCAGGCACTTCAGATCATCTCTAGACACCTAACACAATATAAATCCATGTAAACAGTAGTTACACCAAATGGTCAGGGAATAAAGACAATTTTAAAAATCTGCACGTGTTCAGCACAGAAGCAAATATTCCTCTAATATTTTCAACCCAAGGTTGGTTGATTCCAAGTATGCAGAAGCCACAGATATGGAGGGAACCAATTGAATTTTACACCTTGGAAATTAATTCTATTTTTTTAAGCAAATATCGTGAAGCACACCCACAGCTGTGCCAAGCAATGAAAAAAGAGATACAAAATCCAGACTATTACAATAAAACGCTGAGAGCCGCAACAAGAGCAGGCAACAACTGCACTGGGGAGAGGGGCACCTGAGCCTGCTGCGGCAGCCAGGAGGAACCTCTCTGGAGACACAACTGCAAGAATTCTATGAATTCACAGGGAATAGCCACAACTAGGTGACATTTTTAAAAACAAAACATTGACACTAGAGTACAGCATCCACTTTGACGGCTCGCCAGCTGGTCCTCCAGACCTCCTTAGAAAGCACTCAAAGGTTCTAGGGACACTCTCGTGCCAACCTATAACCTTCTAGAGTAGATCTGGTGGTCAGCTATAGGTCATCCGAGCTCCTTCTCTGAGGGCTGAATGAGCCAAGAGAAGTCCAGGCTCAGAAATCGGAGGCTGCAAAACTCCCTAAAAACTACAACGTTGTGGTCCTCTGTCCTGGAGCAGGCAGAGCACGGCCCCGCTGGGGAAGACCGGTCACACTGGAGGTGTATAGGTTCCCGTGTTCATTGTACATGTCTCTGATTGTCTGTCTTCTTAATTTGGAGTGGATGAGAGAGAACCTTACCATGGATGCTAAGGAAGCAATGTGCTCACAGACATTTCAAAGCAAATTTCACACCAGCTCATCCAGCGAGTTTTCAAATACTGTAAATGGCTAAATATGATTTCTAGACCAAGGATGCCTGAGACAGCCCGTCCTCTGGGGTCTGTGGCTCAGCACAAATTCACACATGGGAGCCCATATATTCCATCTAGAGTCAGGGTCCTAGATCAATGTCTCTCTCAAGTGCTGTTGGGAGCACTGGCTTTAAAAAAAAAAAAAAAAAAAATCAGCGGGGAATATAGCTCAGTGGTAGAGCACCCATTTAGCAGGTCTGAGGCCCTACGTTTGATCCCCAGCACTGTCAAAAAAAGGAATTCAAATGCAATCATAATTCAAAGCTTGATCTGTTCTGCTACTTTGGACTTTTTTCTCTTTATAAACAAAGCATTAAGCATGATTCCTAGCACAGGCAGAAACAACTGTCAACATACCATTTATTAAGACTACAGGTTTGGGGGCCACACTGCCTGGGTCTGATTTCTGGCTCTGTTCTGTGACCTCAGGCAAGTTACTCACCCCCACAATGTCCCCAAGTCCCCAAGCCTTAAGTGAGGAAAGAGTCTGCCTTGAGCGTTAAGTAATTGCAATGCAGTGTTCAGAGGGCCGCTTGGCAAGTAACCAGTACAGTGTAGGTACTTGTTGCAAACATAAAATGCAAACCCCAAACGTATCCCCATTTAATTTAAACGAGCCTGAAACATTAGGCCAGAAGCACCTCCACACTGTGCAAACATCCCTACAACCACCGGAGCATCTAACACGCCAGCTCTGCTGGGCGAGGTCTCGGCCTCCACCCGCTGGGCCCACCGGCTCCATGAGAGAGGGGATTACATCCCCCTGCGCCCAGGGCTGAGTGCGGTACCTGACCCCAGTTAGGGCTCAGTGAATACAGGATTATGAAACAGAGGGGTCTGAGAAACTGAGATGGAAAAAGCAAGAAGAGCAAATCAACCCTTTCTCTAGTGAACTCTCAAATGCCGCATGTTCACACAAACAGGTGGACAGATTTCAGCTTTCTGCAGGTCTATGGCTTGACAGACGGAGAACATGATCCCAGACCTTCTGCCCAGAGTCTCACTACTACACAGGGGTCCCTGGTCACATCGGCAATGACAGTACAGGAGCTAAGGTTTACTTGCTAAGGGTCCAACACTGTGCCAGGGGCTCAGCACACACCACCACGTTTCATCCTCTGAACCATCAACATGGGCCTCGCCACACAGCCAGACAAACTGAGGCCCAGAGCATTAACTCACATTTTCAGCTTAGTGGAAGGTGGCTGGGGGATCAGGATTCACTATAAACCCCTCCACTATTACTCAGCTCCCAACCCACCTACCCTGAGATTTGGACTGAAGTGTCACATATCCCCAGAGGCCCAGTGACCTCCCAAGGCCACCCTTGGATTACTGATGAACTGACAGAGCATGGGCTTATCCTTTAGCACATAAAAGGCAGAGACTGGGGGCTGGGGGCTGCTGAGTTAGTGCCATCTCTGAAATACTCACTCGACTAGGAATTCTAAGGGTGTCCAGGAGCTGAAGTCAGCCTCCGGCATTGATTTCCTGTTCATCGGTGTATCCAGGGTGACCCTGTAACACAGAAAGAGAGATAAGCGTGTCATTTATGCATCACCTCTATAGCAGGTTCCCAGGCCTCCTGGGCAGGAAAAGGCAAACATGCACCATTACCACCCCGAGCCTCTGGCACCAGCAGACGTCCATGGGAGAAATCAGACAGGAGGATGATCAGAGAGACCAGGAAGCCTTCCATACTAACAAAAGTCACACCTGAGCGTAACTCTGTCAAGCTGTCTGCCACTCACCTTGAGGCAGACAAGAACAAAATGGGAAGAACCATATTCTGCCTTCCTTTTAAAGACGGTCCTTATGGGAGTGAATTGCTTTGTGAAGTCTCCACACGCTCCCTGAAGGGAAGCAGACTCATTTCCAAGGATTCAAGTGGAATGACATTCCTTCAAACATGAGAATACTAAAATATTAAAGTATAAGTCTACTCTTCATGAAATCTTTGGATTTTTTGGCCTCAGGAATCATTCAAAATTGCTGCCAGATGTTCACAGAGTCGTAAAACCTCACAACTGAGAGGGAACTGGAAAGGTGGTCCCTGGGCAGCCTCAGTGTCCCTTCCTAGGATCACAAGAGAAGCAGGCCAGTTGGTGCTAGAATCCCTGCAGGGAGAAGGAACACGCCACCACCAAGGCCGCTGCCACCACATGGGACACTGACTGGGGACCTCCTTCCTGATCACAGCCCATAGCTGCCACATTCTCTCATAAACCCTCCTTCACTTTGCCACCCATGCATGGCCCCCAACATACACACACACACACACACACACACTCTCTCTCTCTCTCTCACACACTGACCTCCTAACAACATGAACAATGGGGCTATATATGGTAAAACAGAACGTGTAAACTACTTTTAAAGGAAGCAGGACGCAGGGAAAAATGGGGGGGAAATGAAACCAAGAAAAGAAGAGGACAGACCTGTCCCAACAGATAATCAACCACTCTGGACACCTGATCTAATCCAACAGCTGAAGATGCACTGCTACAGGCTGAATGCCACCCCCTGCGTACTGCCACCCAGCCCTGGTTCACAGGTTGAAATACCATCTGCAGGTGGTATTAGGAGACGGGCCCGTCAGTATTGGTGTGTATGGTAAAGAAAGGGAATAAATCCGTGCAGTAGGTGAGAAACTATAACAATTGAGGCCAGAAGAAAAAAAAAAATAGCAGTGCACTTGGCTTAGCCGAAATAATAGCTTAACTAAATGCTCTGGTGACACTTAGTTGGGTATAGAGAGTGGGAGAAGGGAAAGGGGACCATGGGATAGGGGTGAGTCCAACGAAGTTTTTAAGAAGCTTACTCTTCATTTACCTCAAAAGTTGGTAAGTGATAAACAATTGATAGATCTGGGGTGGGGGGGGGGGAGACGATCAGGTCATGAGAGCTCCCTCAACATGTATGGGATTAGAGGCTTGAGGGAGCCCTGTTGTCCTTCCACCATGTGACCTCACAGAGAATACAGCATCTATGAGAAATAAGCTCTCACCAGACATCAAACCGGCAGGCAGCTTGAGTCTGGTCTTCCCAGCCTCCGGAACTGTGAGCAATAAACTTCTGTTGCTTATAAATCACCCAGCCTAAGATACTTTGTTATAGCAGCAGGAACAGACCAAGACAAGGGTCTCTGGTGAATTTTGGAATCTGAGATGATGAACACACAAGTCCCTGGCAGAAAGCAACTCTGAGACAACCATCAGCTCCTGGCACTGGACAGAGGTGGGCAGAAGTGAATGGCATCCAGGAAACCCCCAAGCACTTACGGAAGCACGGCGATGGCAGCAGCCCCGGGTGGCATGCCGCTATTCTTGCCCGCGAGACTCTGGCAGAGCTGATGGACAGCACCCTTGGCCATGCCGTAGCCAATCATTCCTGGGAAATGGGGAGAAAAAACGTCTCAGTTACCTCTGGCTTCCAGAGTGACCACAGGAACATGTGATCTCCTTTGTACATCTTTGTTTCCTTAAAATTTTATCAATAGCCGCATCTGGCCGCCTCCTTCAGGCAGGGCACCTCACCCACACACTCACACTGAAAACAGACAGCAAGCAAAGAGAAAGAGGGGACAGGGTCAGGCAGGCAGGGGCTATAGCCTCTGGCCAGGTTCCAGGAACACAGGTTCCTAGAGACCCCCAGGTGTCACTGCCAATTCTTCTTCCCCAGCTGTAATAAAAAGCAGAAGGAAGGGTCCTGGACCTAGAATTCAAAAAGTGGGGCTCTCACTCCTGTTTTACCAACAACTACAAAATCACAGACCCCTTGGGCCTGTTTTTCCATCCGTAAATGGAAGTGGCGACTCAGATCTCAATTTATTCACAAGGCTGAGGATCAAAGGAGACCATATCCACAAAAGGCCTCAGGAACCAGAGGGCACATGGGGCCAGGGACTGCCCATCTGACGGTGGTGGGGAGCGCAACTTCATGAGGGGGCATCAGCTACCCCCTTGCCTGGGAGATGCTCTGCTGGGGGCCGGGACAGACAGGACGCCCTCCAGGCCAGCTCTCCATTACTCATATCATCCTGCAGGCATGCATTGAAGGTATCTACAGCCTGTCTCCTCACCAGAGATGGGAACAGCAGCCTGCACTCCTTCTGCACGACTGTCAATTCTGGTCTCAACATTATTTCTTTAGTGTCACTGGGCCCACCTGCCATCACTCCACTGCCTACAAAGCCAGAGCCTGGGAAGCAGCTGCCAGGGGCTGCCACTCCCAGACACGGAAACCCCTCTGAACCCATCCCATTACCAAGCCTCTTCTATGTGTGAATTCACAGATCCAGTGTTAGGAACACAAAGAAACTCCCAGATCCGAGGAGGAGTCCCACAGCCCACGGAAAAGAACCTAGGTCAGAGCTTGGGACCCAGGCGTGGTTCCTCACCACTGAGACTCAGGCGAGTGTCAGCGGCCCCTTCAGCCTCCAGTTCATCCGCACCAAATGCAATACTAATGCCCACGTCACTAGGCACTTACACAAAAAGTCATCTTACATCTCAAGCAGGTTTCTTCACTCCCAGAGCTCCCAAGGGAGGGATCTTAACTATTTAACAGTGTAGCCCCAATCCAAAGAGTGGCATTCAATAAGGACTGAAATCATTGTAATCAGAAAAGGGCAACAGGTGAGGGTGGAGAACAGGGCTTAATCAAGAGACTGGTCCTCAAAAAAGTGTGTGAAGTCGAAGCTCTGCCTGGGAGCTCTGCTTCATTAAAACTGTGCAAACGCTTCCCACTACCCTTAGATTCTCAGTATTCCAGACAAACTAACTTTGAAAGAACAATCTATGAGAAAGTGAAAAAAAGCAAGGCACAAAAATGCCTCTATAAAGCCATGGAACTATTGTTTTAAACATGTGAATGCACCTGGCGTTGTGTGGGTGCACACAGAATACGCACAGGATGCTTCCAGAAGGGTACAGGAGAGGCGTGACTGGCAGAGCCGGGGAGGGAGAGCGGCAGGACCAGAGGCTGCATGGGAGGGACTCTTCCTGCTCACTGTACTTCTTTTAGCTCCATGTGGACGTTTGCTACATGCATTGGTTAGTTTTCCAATTAAAAAGCTGATTAATAAAATTGTTTAAATAAAAACTAAAGCAACTTCTCATCTTTCCCCTTAAGTTCTACATATTTTACTGCGTAATTGTCACAGATTTTATGCCAAAATCTTTGGCAAAAAAAGTGGTGCATCCACAATGTGAAGCTTTAAAAGAAAAATTGTGCCAGTATTACTCAAAAATCATTTATTACTAAACTACCTTTGGTGCAAGTAGGATGCACAGGACCCTTGTGAACATAATTAATGCAGCAGCGATGATTATGTGGTTCTTTTCAAATTCCTAGATCCTGATCAAATCAGCTCCCTCCACAAAACCTCCCAGAGCTGGGGTCCCCCTTCCCCTTTGCTCTCCCCAGAGCATTTTGCTTAGACCTCAACTGGGCACAGTGTCCCATGCTCACCACCAGCACCCCTGAGCCATCCCAAGCACTCAATACAATGACCAAGTCAATGGATCCATGCAGTATCCACACCGATCTGCTACTTACTAGCTCACTCACTACTTCCTGGCTGAGTGGTCTTAGACAAGTCACCTAGCATCACTGAACTTTGGTTTTCTTGCCTACATGCAAGGGGTAACAATTGCACCTACTTTAGAGGTACCTCTGCAGACAGAGTGACATCAAGCACATACAGAACTTGACCCAATAAACCTAACACTGCAAGACAGATGCCTAAAAAAATTAGACTTTTTTTTCCAAACAAATTTACTGAGATGAACTGATGTACCATAGGCTGTACAATGTGAGAGGCACACCGCCTGAGCCAATTTGACCAATGTATCATGCTACCTTTAAGTCTCTCTTCCCTCCCACTATTTAATGAGGTTTGCTGCCTGAAGCAAGAGATACCTTTTATTAGGGGAGGTGTGTTTGCCCCACAAACATGTGGCAGAAATAGGGTGTCCCTCCTCTCTGTGCTCCCCACTGCACCCAACTGCAGCTGCTCACTGGATCCTGTCACAGCAACAGTGAGCACGGGTGATCCCATCACACCTCCCCCTTCAGAAAGCTACCATTCCTTCCAGACCTCAGCAGCCTCCCTAAAAAACCCCAGCACCGTGTGTACTGCTAATGCCACCATTCAGGGGCAGCCACGCCCAGGGGGAGGGACACCACAGCCCAGCCAGGAACCAACCACCAACCAGCCTCCACAATCACCAAGAATTGCAAAAGAGGGTCAAGGTCTCAAAAAGTACTCAGAAGCACAAGGAGAGTGTTTCACCATCCTGCGCTTCTCTATTTAATCAGGGATCAGGAAGCCAACAGTGAATTAAAAACATGACAAACTCAGCAAAGTCCCAAGAGAGGGGATCTGGGGAAGGGAAGAAAGCAACAAGCAACCCTAATGGCTGAGCCCTACGGAACACCACCTTTGGCACACAAAGTGGGTAAGAGCTCATTTGCGAAATCCAAAACAAAAGTACACCTCACAAAGAAGAAAAACACTGTCTTCCAAATTATACAATGATCAGTATAATTCCTACAAAGACTCTAATCACTGCACAGTGATCCATCATTTTAGTAGATTTATCCTCTAATAAACAGCCCTCAAATACAACCCTGGAAAGAGGGAGAACATTTACTCAGTGGGACATTTACTCAGTATCTCTCCAAAAGAAAAAAAAAATTATGTCTGAACAAATCTTCTTGGGTTTAAGGGGCTATTAAGCTTGATTCATCATTTATTTTCAAAGTATAAATAGATTTCCCCAATCTTTTTTTATATTTATTTATTTTTTAGTTTTATGTGGACACAACATCTTTATTTTACATTTATGTGGTGCTGAGGATTGAACCCAGAGCCCCGCGCATGTTAGGAGAGCTCTACCACTGAGCCACAAAACCCAGCCCCACCAATCTTTTTTTTTGGCAGGGAGATATCTGAACAAAGTTGAAAGACATCATGACTCTCCAGGCATGGACACCTATGACTGTAAGACCCGCTACTTGGGAGACTGAAGCAGGAGATCATAAGTTCAAGGCCAACTTGGGCAACTTAGTAAGACTCTCTCTGAAAATAAAAAGAAAAATTAAAAAGGGCTGGGGACATAGCTTAACTTGCCTAGCATGAATGAGGCCTTCAGTTCCATCCACAGTACAATAACAACAAAAAGATCTCATGCCTCAAATAAGCTTAACATCTAACCTAAGAGTTTAGAGATAAATTTATGACTGTTGTAAGCAGCAGTCATTGGGCAAAAGTAAGCCTGGAGCATGCACTAAGAGTTCATTCACACTGTTATGGACTTGCTGCAATACCCTCCGAGCCATTTACCTCCGTCAAGACGTACACAAGTCACAACCACCACATACAGGAGAATCATTACTTATCTTCATTTTACAGATAACAAACAAGGCTCAAAGTGGTCAAGGAACTTGTCAAATATGTAATGGTGAGTAAGCGTGAGAGTCACCATAGAAGACCAGTGTAGATACTTTCAGGGCTTACAGGCACATAAAGAAGGATACAGATGCTTCTCAATTTATGATGGGCCACATCCTGATAAACCCATGGACAGCTGAAACAGCAAGTTGAAAACGCATCTAGCAAAGAGCATGGCTCAGCCTCACCTGCCTTAAACATGTTCAAATATTTCCATGAGCTGTAATCAGGCAAAATCATCTAACAAAGAGCTTATCTCATGTAAGTTGTTGAATACTGTACTGAAAGTGAACACCTGAATAACAGGTATGCCTTCTCATACTGCAAAGTCAAAAAATTGGAAAACTGAATTACTATTGAAAGTGGGGGACGATCTGAACTTAGAAACCAAAGGAAAAGAGAGAGGACTGCTTTGTCCTTTAGAAAAATTAAGTCTTTCAGTCCTAGGGTTTTGTTTCTAAATGTCAAACTATTATTCATTTCTGTATTTACTTTTTAGTACCTCTGGCCTATGTCACATTTAATAAAATCAGACCTCAACCAAACATCTAACATCTACACAGATTTAATTATAACAACAGCCATGGACTTGTACAATCATATGCTCTGGGAAATGTAATAAGAAAATGAGTGGCAAGAAATCGCTACTTAAGCCTGGTGGCACACTCCCAGCAGCTCAGGAGGCTGAGGCAGGAGGATCATGAGTTCAAAGCCAGCCTTAGCAAAAGCAAGGCACTAAACAACTCAGTGAGACCCTGTCTCTATTTTAAAAAACAAAATAGGACTGGGGATGTGGCTCCGTGGTCAAGTGCCCCTGAGTTCAATCCCTGGTACCAAAATAAGAAAAAGGAAGAAGAAAAAGAAATCACTAATCATCAGAAAAAGAAATCACTAATCATTGACTCAAGTTAATCTTGGAGTCAATCCTAGAGGATTGATACCTAACCATATTTGGCAGATGGACGTCACACACTTGCCAGAATTTGGAAAATTAAAATATTTGCATGTTACAGTTGATACTTCTTCTGGATTTTTGATGGGCTCCCTTCATGCCGGAGAAAAAACTAAAGATGTTATAGCTCATTGCTTACAAAATTTTGCCACTGTGGGTGTTCCAAAACAGTTAAAAACAGATAATGCCCCTGGTTATACTTCTACCTCTTTTAAACAATTTTGCTCAACATTTGGCATTACTCATATAACAGGAATCCCATACAATCCACAGGGACAAGGCATAGTTGAAAGAGCTCATCAAACTATTAAAATGTACTTATTAAAGCAAAAAGAAGGAATTGGGAAGGGGTATATATTCCCCAAAGATAAACTTAAAATAACCCTTTTTACTCTAAACTTTTTAAATTTGGATTCATCAGGACTTAGTGCTGCGGAAAGGCATATGTGTCCAAAAAATGTACATAAGCCCAAGGTACTTTGGAAGGATATTCTAACAGGACAATGGAAAGGTCCTGACCCAGTAATTGTCTGGAGTCGGGGGTCTGTTTGTGTGTTTCCACAGGGAGAACAGCAGCCGATTTGGATTCCAGAGAGATTAACCAAGGTCCTGACCCAGTGATTGTCTGGAGTCGGGAGTCTGTTTATGTGTTTCCACAGGGAGAACAGCAGCCGATTTGGATTCCAGAAAGATTAACTAAAGCGATTTCTACAGACCAAAAAGAAGATGATTTGGCTCAAATCCATAACAACTGATATCCAAAACTCCAGTTTGGCTATTCTTACATCTGCAACAGAACCAGGATGCTTTTTTCAATATCTATTTTATTATTGCCCTTTGCCATATCATGAAGTTCTATTTTGTTTTTTGAGCTCATACAGACCTAGGTTAATGTTTTGCTGATCAGTTCTATTTTTTGACTATAGAGTTTTTAAACATTGCAATGGAGATTTCACCNATGCTGGACCGGTAGTCAGTGACGGGTATGATCCAATTGCAGTGGTACCAACCTAAGACAGGAGGCTGACGCCTAGAGGTCAGTTCATCCGATGACGGGTAAGGACCATATGTTGAATTGGACTGCCTAACAGACACGGTCCCTAAGCCACATGCTTGTTGTTTAAACAGAGAGGGGGAGATGTTGAGAGCCACAGCCAAAGGGGCCCCAGCAAACTTCCAGCTGCCGGCTGATGATTGGCTCACAGCGGCCCCAGCAACATCTAGCTGATTGGCTCCTCGGCCCCAGCAACATCTAGCTGATTGGCTCCTCTGCGGTGATGCTCATTGGACTGTTTCCCTGCCCTTTCAGACCACGGAGCTGCTCATTGGGGGACTTTTTTTGGCTCCGCCCACGTGACCCAGCCAATCGGCCTCAAGAGCAGGAGGATTGTGGGAGGTGGAGAGAGGCTTGTGGAAAGCCGGTGGTGGCAGTTGAGGCTCTGAGGATTTTTCCTGAGAGGCTGTTTTGTTTGGCGTGTGTGGTTCTAAAAATAAAGTTAGTTTCTTTTGACAAGTGGCTCCTGATTGTGCCCAGCCAGACTGCGGCAACTAATTAATAAGGGCCTCATTGTTCAGTGAGTTACATTAAAATTGAGAAGGTGCCCCAGGTCTCCATTATTAGATCCAAAAAAGTTCCCTTTAAAAAAAAACAACAACCAAGAGTTTAGGGGACACTTTCTTCCCCTCTGTGCACTTTAGCCTGTTCCAAGGGGAGTGCATCCCCCAAGTTTACTTGAAGTCCTAATCAGCAGTCCTCCCCCAAGAATGTGACTATATTTGGAAAGAGTCATTAAGAAAGTGATCAAAGTGAGGTCATTAGGGTGGGAACTCAGACCAACATGATCCTCCTAAGGAGAGGAAATTAGCACAAACTTATGGAAGACGGTGAGCACACAGGTAAAAGGCAGCCACCTGTAAGCCAAGGAAAGGCCTCAGGAGAAAACAACACTACCAACATCTTGACTGCAGACTTCCAACTCGAGAAAGGCAAGAAAATGAATTTCTATTGTTTAAGCCACCCAGTGTGTGGCAGTCCCAGCAAATGAATACAGGAAACAACAAAGGCAAAGGACGCTGGGGTCTGCACAATGGAATGGAAACAGCACACAATTCAGAAAGGGTCAGAGTTTTTGTTCAAAGCAAGTTTGCATCTCTACTGTATAAACCTAGACTTAACTCCCAAACTTATATATTCAAACAGCAAACAGTGATACCTACCCCAAGGTTAAATGAGAATATATCTGAAAGGCAAAGAGTGAATATAATAAGATCTACCATTTGATGTGTACCTAGTAAGACCTTCCGTGTACTGGTCTCACCCCATGCTGGACACTATCCACCCTTCAACAGCTCTACAGCTTTACAGTGACTCTTCAAGTTGGATATTATTGTCACTGTTGTACAATTAGGGAAACAACAACAGAAATTTGGTCAGAGAAAACAGAATGGGGCATCTACTCCTAGCCTCTCATTCCGGAGTCCTCACCACTTCCAGCTGCCAAGCTCCTTCTCTGGGATGAGTGACCACGTGCAATGATAATAAAACCTATTTATCAACCAGCGAATACCCACCACACCATTCACTCCTGGGTGGACCACACCTAAATGGACCAGATAGGGGTGCCAGACTAGTATTCCTTAGTCAGTGTGACATGAGGACAAATGCAAATGAAAAGATCAGGACCCCTCCCACTACAGAGTCAGGAATAAAAGGAAGTAAAATCCATCCAACCTTAAAGCACCTGAGAGCATAAAGGGCTTTAGTAGTCCTCATTCCATGAAGTGCTCAGCAGCCCCAACATGCAATGCCAACATTCCCATTTCACAGCTGGAAAATAAAGGCTTACCGGGAGTCCCATCCAGGGCAGCCTTGGCACCAGCCAGGGTCAAGAGGCCTCCTTCTTTGAGGTGCTTGGTGGCTAGATGACTGGAGATGGTGGATGTCCACATGCTCTGCTTCCACATCAGGTCACAGTTTTTAAAGAGAGCTAAGCAGAAAAACATGTGGGCTCAGTTTCCCAGAGAAGAAAATCAAAGGAGAGCTCAACACATCAAGCCCTAACTCAAGGAGTCCCTACAGCCCCCTGGTCCCCTGCCTGCAGGGTCTAATACCAACAGCACAGGGCTGGGTAGTCAGAGAGGCAGGCACAGGCTCAAACCCGGGCATGTGACCACCAAGTCTCAGCTTCCTCACCTGCTAACCAGGAAAATTTTAGCCATTAAATTTTAGCAAGTTGGGGCTGGGGATGTGGCTCAAGCGGTAGCGCGCTCCCCTGGCATGTGTGCGGCCGGGGTTCGATCCTCAGCACCACATACAAACAAAGATGTTGTGTCTGCCGAGAACTAAAAAATAAATGTTAAAAATTCTCTCTCTCTCTCTCCCTCTGTCTCTCACTCTCTCTTTATAAAAAAAAAAAAAAATTTAGCAAGTAAATCTGGAGTCACCAAACTGCCACACTGGCATTAATTCATAGATTATTTTATTTTACAAAAGGCATTAGATTTAAAACAAGAACCTATATGACTATGTGGGCTTTTATCCATGATGAAAATCTGAGGGATGTTACCATATGGCCATAAAGAGGGCTTTGGCAGAGCTACATTGTTTGTGGCTGAAAGGTTACTGTCAGCTAAAGCTCCCAAAGGGAACTGAAATGACAACCCTGTCACACATGTTTTAGCCTCCTGCCAGATAGGCAGGAAGGACAAGTGGTAACATGTCACCCCACCAAGGGGCGACTAACAGGACACATGGAACCCCATGATCCAGAAAGAATGCCCTCCTCATAGAGGGATCGGCAGGCGCAAACCAGGGGTTGCATTTTCCTACTAAAAAACACTAGGAAAAAATGTGCTGGACCCATATTTATCATTTCTTGCTTCCAAAATACACCCAAGGTCATCAGGCTATGTTGCCAACCTAACTATCCCACAAAACACAAAATCTCACATTTAAATGTGGCTCACAGAATTTCAATTCCTCTTTAAATGACTTTAGCTAATACGTTTAAAAGGGATGTTAAAATTAGTAAACTACCACTTTCCAGTTGCCAGCATATGGCTTTAGGCAGGGGTCACCAACGGGTGCTTAAAATCATGGGGGACGCAGTTCTATACATAATCTGATGCGTCATGTACTCTGCAAACATGAAAACGTGGAAGTAGGACACTTACCCCCTTAACCAAGCATTAAATCTGGCATTGACAGGGGCAGGGCCACCTGACACATTGGGCTTCCGTGTGATGTAATACTCAGTGCACGACATCATTCAAGAACTCCCACCTCGAAAATGTTTAACCTGAATCTTATCAAGTCTCTAGATCTAACTTCCAGTTCACAAGGAAACAGCAGGGACAGAGGAACACGTCAAATGATATCGTGGAGGAAACAACAGAGTTCAGAACATGGGACATTCTATTTCTGAAAACTGCCTGCGACTCGACAAAAAGTCTCATGGGAGTAGGGGAAGAATTCTGCATGAAGAGACTAAAAACAGCAACAGTTTGCAACTTGACATTATTAACTACAGAACTACTGTCAATCTTCATAGGTACAATGGTGTTGGGATAATGTAGGAAAACAGGCTCACCGTTGGAAAAGGTGCATGCTGAGGTGAGGTGACATGTACTTTCCCTCCAATGGCTAACAAAAAAGCCATACACAAAGTGCAGGCATGCAAGAAAGCAGGAGAGCGTTAAGTTTGGCAAACATTAACAACTGTTGAGTCTACTTGGAGGGCGTAATGACTATTCCATGAAGCAATTTAGAGCCTCTTTATAACACTAAGGAGCCCCCTCAAAAGCAGCAATTAATAAAGAAAAAGGAAGTTTCCTAATTTTACCATCTCTTTTATACTAAACAAAGCCATTTAAAGAGGAATTGAAGTTCTGTGAGTCACATTTAAACATGAGACTGGTATTTTGTGCAGTAATCGGGTTGGTGAAATAGCCTTGTGTGCATTTTCTGTGTGTGTGAAAAATGTTCCTAATAAAAAGTTGAAAAATGTAATCGGATGCAGCAAAAGATCAAATCTGAGTTCTTTGGACCTGCAGAAAAATCTCTCAAGTTCATGCACATCCCCCAATTCCTGAATAGAATCAACTCTGAGAATTTGGGCAGAAACAGCTTATTTCATTCTGTCTCTATTTTTGAGTTTCAAACTCAATGTCTACCTTCCCTCTCTCCCTCTGTGGGACGTTTTCTCTTCATCTCTAAAAGACAGGTGTTAATCACTACCTGAGAGTGCTGTGGTCTGAATGTGTCCCCAAAAGTTTACCTGTTGGAAACTTTGACCTCAGTGCAAAAGTAAAGAGGGTTAAGACATTTAAAAGTGATTATGTCCTCATGAGCGGATTAATGTCATTATTGCAGGAGTTTATTTACTGATAAAGGGATGAACTCCTGTCCTCCCACCCCCTCTCCCTCCTGCTCCCTTGCCTGTTGCTTTCCACCATGGGATCATGCAGCAAGAAGGCCCTCACCAGATACCAAGTCTCAGCTTTGGACTTAATCCATCCTCCAGAACCGTAAGAAATAAATTTCTGATCTTTATAACTGACCCACTCTCAGGCATTCTTGTTGTAGCAGCACGAAATGGACTAAGTCACAGAGCTACTGTAAAGATTCTGGGAGACACACAGAAAAACAGCTGGCCTAGCATCTCGCCAACACCTGATCCGCATCAGATGGACAAAGAGCAGAGTAATGTGAATGATTAACTCGGAAAAGAACTCACACTTGGATTTGGCATTGCCCCCAGCCCATCCTCCAGCGACACAGAGAATGGCGTCCACCTTGTCTTCACCCAGGAGCTTTCCAACCTCAGCAGTCACCTTGAGCAAGGGAACAAGCAGATGCATGAGCTGTAGGGCAGCCTGAGACAGTCTGTATCCTGACAGTTGTCTTGGTTTCTCTTCCTCTTCATTCTAAGCCAGTTTATAGTGCTGGCTATCAACACAGGACACCAGACAGAAAGACTGACCTCTGAGGGGTGTTTTGAATAGAGAAGCCAATTACATTTCAGTGGGATTTTCATTAAGCAATCTAGAGCCTCCGTATAATATTTTAAAAGGTAGGGACAGCTTCCCCCCAAACACAGCAATGAATAAAGAAAAGGAGAACAAGGTTTCTCCCTAGGTTTCATGGCCCACAGCTAACCTTCTGGTGAACTCCTCTCCAGACTTTCTTTGCAAATCACGGAATCATAATCTGAGAAGAAAATCAATTCTACTTGTTCCCAGTTAATAAGCCCTTTAACTGCAACTCACAGAAAATGTTAAAGAAAAATTAAGCACAAGAAAAAAAGACAGTCAAGGTAAAATGTTGGTAAATACTGATTACATGGGGTTCGTTTTAATGATCCACATTTGTTTGAAATTTGAAAGCACAAAAAATATATTCATGGCCTCTTGTTTCAATTTATTAAAAGAACAGTCTGGCGAGACAGGCCACTCTGGCCAGGGACCATGACTCTTCCTGAGTTCTCTAGAATGGCTGAGGTGATGCCTCCCGAGTGCTCATTAACATCAATCTTCTAAGGATTTACATCAGGACCCAGGGTCTCTCCAGCAACACCTCTGTCTATTACCTCTTCCCAGGCAATTTCGGTGGGCTCAACTGCTCCTTCAATCACCAGTGGAAACCAATCTTCCCTCCCCTACATGCCTCACCTTTCATTTTTCAGAAGTTTCCCAAATCTCCCTTGGCCTCCACCTAACCTGATGCATCTTTTGTTGACCTTCCTCCTGTGGCTCTGAGTTGCCCCTTGGCCCCTCTCTCCTCTCTGAAGCTGTGTCCAGAGCTCAGAGTCCATCTGCCTACCAGAAGCTGGATCAGCTCCCTGACAGCTGCACATGCACATACCCCATACCTAACCCAGCACAGTCTACATTTTAGGGACACATGGAGCCAGCAACCATGACCTGTTTGACTTATTTTCCTTTTTAAAGCATCTACATTTCATGTTTACAATAAAATTTAAATGAGACTGTTTTAAATTCCCTCCACTTAAATTTTGGCTCCGTGCCCAAGAATCTTCTATACCCTTACTGTCTTTTAAATCTTGTCACTAATTTCCTACCCATTGGCCAATTTTACATGTCTCAGGATTGAATTTCTTCTTGTGGAGCTTTAAAACTAAAAACTAACTATCATGCTGTTGATCCATAAATAAATAATTTTAAAAGCTGAGCCACAAAAATTAAGGCATTCCTCAGTCTCTTACAGATGCATTCTATAGTCGAGTTTCAGGTGGGGACAACAGCCACATTCAAAAACCCACAGGGACTTCAGAACCTGCAGATAGCAGGAACTGACTACAGAGACCCACACCCAAAAGACCCTCTGCCTGCCGAGCCCTGGCACTGCCCTTCCATTTTGTTTTTTAATTACTTTGTTCATATAAAGTAGTTCGCTCTGGGGAAACTCAGCACAATGGCTAAAAACACAGTCATTAAAATAATCCCATTGCCCAGGTTCAAATTCTGACTATGCCACCTCCTACCTGTTTGACCTTGAGCAAATACCAAAGGTCCTTCTGTGCCTCATTTCCCCATTTCTAAAAGGGAGATAAAATTAGAAACTTTGTTTTGAGGGTATTATGGAGACTAGATGAATTAAAGTAAATAATGCACTTAGAACAGTGCCTAGCAACTAAAGAAGCCAGGTCAACTTTATTATTATACTCATTAAGTTCAATTTTTAACATGTAAGTAGAGCAAACATTAGGACCATATTAAGAAAAATAAGAACAATGAAAACACAGTCCGCCATCCATGGGCTACACATCTGATTCAACAAACCTTGGAAAGAAAATTTTCAAAGGGAAAAACTACATCTGTAATAAACATGTATAGACTTTTTTCTTATCATCATAACATATATTAACATAGCACCAGCATTGTATTAGTTCTCATAAGTAGTCTAGAGAGGGTAAAAGTATACAGGAGGCATGTAGGTTACTGAAAATGCTATACTACTCTATATAAAGGACTTGAGCATCTGAACATTTTGATATCCACAGAAAGTTCAGGAACCATCTCCCCATAGGTATCAAGAGATGACTATGTTCCACAGTAAGTCATCCGGCTTTTAATTCTATCCTACATCAATCTGATACTCTAGAAAGAGCAAATGAGCTGCAAGTTATGCTCAATTTTATTCTTAAATATTTTAGAATTGCATGTTTGGAGAGATGGATTGGTGGTGAACTTAAAAATACATTAACTACATTGTGAAACTATCAACAATTTCTTCTTTTTGCTTATCTGTATTTTCTGCATCGTATACACATCACCTTAGAAATTCTTTAAATTTGTTGTCAAAATGGCCAAAAATCAGAAAACATCCATCAGTGTAAGATCATCAAGGAGAGCACAATTACATGAAAAGGAAAAAGTGGGAGCTGGGGTTGGGGCTCAGTGGTAGAGCACTTGCCTGGCATGTGTGAGGCACTGGGTTCGATTCTCAGCACCGCATATGAACAAATAAAATAAGGTCCATTGACAACTAAAAAATATTAAAAAAAAAAAAAAAAAAGGAAAAGGTGACCCACTTAGAAGCCACATTAGTGTCAGGACCCATGTCCCTGATTCCACCAGGAACTAGCTTGTTGACCACGGCACTTAGTGTCTGAAACCCAGTGTTCCCAGCAATAACATGATCCTCTCACCTGCCTCATGAATGGTTGTGAAAACACAGTACATCACACAGGATGACCTGGAGATTTCCTGAGGCATGAGGGCTGACCACCAGCATGAGACATTAAACAGAGTCCTCCAGGCGGCTCGAAAGGGCTCCTCCAGAATGGAAGAGCTGCCTAAGAGCATCTAAGACATTTATACCAAGACATCGCTGCAGTTAACAGTGCTGCCTTTGGGGGAGTAAAGTGAGGAGAAAAGGAAGCATTTTACAGTTTACCTATATATTTATATAACTGTGTTCAGCCTGTTTTATGATATGCATATAGTTTTTTAATTTAAAATATCCTATGTTAACATTCATCCTTTGAACTAGCTAACTTCACATTGTAGAACGTATACCAAAAATCAGCTATGTAGACAAAGATATTCACCACACCATTCTTGATAAATAATAAGAAACAAAATGAAAATCTGCAAAAAACTGAAGTGTACAATAAATAGAAATAAGTAAACTGTGGCCAATCAACAATATGAAAAAGTGCACATCCCAAAGGTTTTTTTTAAGTGCTAAAGAATTTAAATTACAGAAGAAATTTAAAAGAAAAATTAAAAAGCTGATCCTAGTACCAAAAAAATACAAAACTACCCCAACTTTCAAAAGTAATACATATGGTTTGCATAGGAAAGACAAGAAAACAGGCCACAATGAGCTATTCAGACATAGATTATATAATTAACTTTGTATTTTATCACTTTGTCCAAATTTTCCTCCATGAGCACAAATGGCTTTCTTTCATAATTATAGAAATAATGATTGTAAAAAAAAAAAAGAATACACAATAAGGGGCTTCGTGGCCCATCCCTGGGGATGTTTCTGGAGTTACCTGGGCAGCCTGTTCGGTAAAGGAGTCCGTCATCCTAACAACGACACTAGCACTGGCCTCCTCATTCTCCACCACATCGATGCTGGCAACCCACTAGGGAGAAGAAAATAGTTTTGATTCAGAGATACCACATTACTCCCTTAAAGATCCACATCCACACCCAGAAATGAGGGGAGACAAAAAAAAGAAAAGAGGCTCACAGGATGAGGATCCCTGATCTAAAATTCTTGTTTCAGATTTTGGAGATTTTCAGATTTTAGAATATTAGCACACACATAATATATCTTGCGATGGCCCAAGTCAAAATATAAACGCACTTACATTTCATATATACCTTACACCCAAAGCCTCTAGGTAATCTTACATAATATATTTAATAATTTTGTACATGCCTCAAAGTTTCATGGTGTGGAATTTTTCAGCTAGGGTATCACGCTGGCCCTCAAAAAGTTTTGGATTTGGGAGTATTTCAGATTTTTTGCTGTAAGGATGCTCAACACTTAAATGAAAACCCACTAGAGAAGCAACTGACCTCTCCCAGAAACTTGTGACTTTGGCCCCAGATTTCACCTCCTCCCTGTGCATTTTCACTCCAAACACCTCCCCTCCTTCTCTACACTTCTAGAGACACCAGGAGTCAGCAAATCTTCTGTAAAGGCCAGATAGTAATCACTTCAGGCTTTGCTGGCATATGGTCTCTGTCACAAGCACTCAAATCTGTTATGATAGCAGCAGAACACAGCCGGCTACAGACAACAGGACATGAAGGAGCATGGCTGTGTTCCAATGAATCTTCAGATGCTGAACTATGAATTTCATATAATTTCCACGTCACAAAATATTGTTCTTATGATTTTTTTTAACATTTTGAAAATGTAAAACCCTTTCTAGCTCTCAGACTATACAACAGCATGTGGCTGACCAGATTCCTCCCGTGGAGGCCAGTAGTTTGGAGGATGCATGTCTATGGCAGAGAGGTTTGGGAGTTGGACAGATCACAGTGGATGCTGGTTCTGCCACTGAGAGGCTTTTTCAGCCTCAAACACCACAGCCATTCCTCATCCACACAAAGTGGGTTATATGACTGACAAGGTTAGCAAAAATTACATGAAATGGAGGATGCTAAGTCTCCAGGCACAGGTGACACAGGGTTCTTACTCAGAAAGCTCCAGGGTCCTTCAGTCTGAAGGCCCCAGAGGTCAGTATCTCTACCCTTAAGCTGTGACCAGAGAATCATTCAACAACTCTCATTACTTGTACACCAAAAGCCATGGGGAATACTGAGACAAAAAAGACTCCCTCCCAACCCTCCCTAAGAACCAACAAGGAAAGGGGAAAAAGACAGAGTCAGAGGTAAATTAGTTGGCCAGACTCCAACAGAGGCGGAGATAAACCAAAGTGCCCCCTGCCAAGTGAAAGCACAACCTTCCCTGTCTTCAACAACAAGACACTAATAGGATCCACCCCACTAAAGTTACAGGGAGGACTAAAGGAAATTAGCAGTCTGGGAGCTCTGATGTGTAGGGGCACAGTGCCTAACCCCCAGCAGACATTCCTTCAACGCTGCCGTCTAAACCTCCATCTCTGCAGACCTGGGAAGACACTCTAACCAGTCTTCCCACGTTCTGAGCAGGTGAGTGACAGGAGAGAAAGGTGTGTTTGGAATCCTTTAGAAGCTTATTCCAAGTTTTGAGAGAGAAGAAAACCCTGGGACCCTCCCTGTGATCCAAGGGGACTCCCTTACCCAGGCTGCTGCCTCTGCTAACTAAAATCACTGGAAAGGTGCCCCACAACTACAGGACAGACTTTTGAGCATGTGGCAGCTGCAGAGAAGACCCATGTGCTGACCAGATGGCTCAAGAGTCCCTGCCCCTCCCACCATTAGCCCTGTTGCACCTGCCACTCTCTGAGACTGGACACTTGATTACAAAAAGTAGTTGAAATATTCTTTGTTAAAAAGCTGGCAGCAGCTGCGGGCTGTCTTCAAATTGGCAGGTCCAAAGGAGCTAAAGGAACAGGGGTGGTAATAGTAACATCAAAAATAACTGGCATTTAAATAGCTTTTGGCACGTGTGTCAGATAAGTTACCTGCAACAACATCAATTATCTCATTTACTCTTCAAAACTCCCCCGAGGGGTAAACGCCATCAGTAATCCCATTTTATGTAAGGGGAAACTGAGGTTTGCAGGCGTTAAGTAATCAATTCACGGTCGTGGGCCTAGTAACCAGAGGCAACAGGCAGTCTAATTCTAGAGGCTTCCTTCTACATTCTCTCACCCGGCTCCTCTTCCTCCGGCTCTGGAACTGCTCTGGACTTTCTGGGCCAGGTGAGAGTCTAGGGGGCAGCCTCACTACCACCTCCTGGCACTGGGGCCTGCATGTCTGCAAGACAGAGACCTGCAGACTTGTGCGCGCACGTGCAGGCACCCGCGTCCCAGGTGCACAGGGGTCCTGGCTTCCTCCTGGCTGCCCTCTCCGCTGCACAAGCAGCCCAGGGCCAGGTCCCCACAGTGCCCGGCC
>NW_026000108.1:12368929-12409111 GCF_001458135.2 Marmota marmota marmota
AGGCCCGGACTGAGCGCCGCACTGGCAACGCCGCGTAGCCCTCCACCAAAGCAAGCGAGCTCTGCCGCCCAGGACCTGCGCCTGCAGCCACGCCCACATCCACCACGCCTCGGGGGCGGAGACACCGGCAAAGCCCCGCCTTCTGACCGTCTGTCACTCAGGAGGGTCCAGCCCCCGACAGTGGAGCGCCGAGAGCGCGCGTGGCAGCAGAGCGCAGTTGCACGAGGAGCTGGAAATCCATTGCAAAACAAACCTCCTAAAATACATTATTTATCTAAGTAAGAGTGCGGACTCTGCCTGCCCCACTGTTCGAAAGCTGTGTGGCCTAAGCGACTTCCTTTCTGACTCCATGCCTCAGTTTCCTTGGGAGTGAATTGGGAAGAATATTCTGTCTATTTCCCCGAGGTTTGGGGAAGGATTGCAAAAGGTAATGCTGTTAGCAAACCCAGGTTCGGAAGCACATCCTCGGAAAAACCAGGATCCAAACAGGAGAGGAAGAAAGGAAGGTTTTATTCGGTGACCGAAGGAAAAAAGAAGGAGCTGTCTTGCTGACAAATCAACTTCTCAACTCTAGAGGGTGGAGGGAGGACATGTAGGGTACAAAGAATAAGATCGAGAAGCTAACAACGGCGAGGAATATTCACGTCTTTTCTGGGAATAGGTGGAGCTCTCCCAGGAACCCAGAGCCCACGGTTTTACGTTCCTTTCATGGTTTAGTGTTTCTGGTCCTGGTGGCAGGTAGCTGTATTTAGCCCTCAAGCCGGGATAAAGACTGGGGAGTCCATGTCAAGTATACCCTATATTATAGTTTTGATCAAAACAGTTCTCAAAATGATCAACATGTCTACATACAGTGCTGAGTGGAATCTGACCCAAAGGCAAAGAAGGTAAGGAAGCAGACAGGTGCCGAGCCTTTTCATCCAGTTCCAGTGCCTGTCCGACTCTGCAGGCCCGAGGGAAGAGTTGTTTTCGGCACAAGTGGCCTTCAGTCTCTGAAGAGTAACCTAAGTAGCTGCTGTCATCATAACCCACAGTCAGAGGTGTCATCTGCAATAAAGCTAGTGGGAAACTATTAATATTTTGTCCAGCCATGCAGTCTGCAAAATTAGTCATTTTGAAGCCAGCTAAGAGAGGTGTCATTTACATTTTTCTCCATGACAATACTATAGTACTTAGAGGAATATATGGTATAGTTAAGTGGTAGTAGCTCAATAAATGTCAATGCCAGTAAGTGACTCCTGTGTGCTGGTTCATTTTATTCCACCAAACAATCCCATGACCCAGGAGAAAATTTGAACCCAGATCTTCAACAGCCAGGATTTGCTTAAGTACACCTCCAATCAGCACACCATGGGCTCCTTGGGAATCCTGTGTTATCCATAGAAATGATGATCCATTTCCTGGAAATGATTGCTTAATCCCTAAAGCACCAAAAGTTAAGAAGTTCACTATTTAGGGAAAAAAAAAAAAGTGATACCACATTGGAATATTACTCAGCATTAAAAGAGAATAAAATCATGGCATTTGCAGATAAATGGATGGAGTTGGAGAATATCATGCTAAGCAAAGTAAGTCAATCCCAAAAAAAACAAAGGCCAAATGTTCTCTCTGATAAGTGGATGCTGCTCCATATGGGCCAGTGGAGGAGAGCATGGGGAAAATGGAGGAACTTTGATTGGGCAAAGGGGATGGAGAGGAGGGGAGGGGTATGGGTGCCGCAGTCTGGCTGGGCACAATCAGAAGCCACTTGTCAAAAGAAACTAACTTTATTTTTAGAACCATACACGCCAAACAAAACAGCCTCTCAGGAGAAACCCTCAGAGCCTCAACTGCTACCATTGGCTTCCCATAAGCCTCTCTCTCCCACACAAGCTTCTCTCCACCTCCCACAATCCTCCTGCTCTTGAGGCCGATTGGCTGGGTCACGTGGGCGGAGCCAAAAAAGTCCCCCAATGAGCAGCTCCGTGGTCTGAAAGGGCAGGGAAACAGCCCAATGAGCATCACCGCAGAGGAGCCAATCAGCTAGATGTTGCTGGGGCCGCTGTGAGCCAATCATCAGCCGGCAGCTGGAAGTTTGCTGGGGCCCCTTCGGCTGTGGCTCTCAACATATGGGGACAGGAAAGAAGGTGGAATGAGATGGACATTATTACCCAAGGTACATGTATGACTGCACATATGGTGTGACACTACATCATGTACAGAGAAATGAAAAGTTTGGCTGCAATTGTGTACAATGAATCAAAATGCATTCTGTTGTCATATATACCTAATTAAAATGAATAAATAATTTTTAAGGTATTTATTTTTTAGTTGTAGTTGGACACAATACCTTTATTTCACTTATTTATTTTTAGGTGGTGCTGAGGATCGAACCCAGTTCTCTCACGTGCAAGGCAATTGCTCTACCACTGAGCCACAACCCCAGCCCAATAAATAATTTTTTAAAAGTGATACCAAGGTGTTACACATATCCTGCTTTCTGAAAGCATACTTAATATTAAAATAATAATGTTAGCTAACATTGTGAATCATTTATTAAAGTTCCAAGAAGTCTTCTTTTTGTATTTTTTTTTTGTTCTTTTTAGTTATACATGACAGTAGAATTATTTTGACAGATTATACATTCATAGAGTACAACTTCCCATTCTTAGGGATGTATGTGATATGGAATTACATTTGTCTTGTATTCATACATGATCATAGGAAAGTAATGTCGGATTCATTCTACTGTTTTTCCTATTTCCATTCCCTTCCCTTCCCCTCATTCCCCTTTGTCTAATACGATGAACTTCTATTCTATCTTCCCACCCCACCCCCTACTTCTTATTGTGAGTTAGCATCGCACATCAGAGAGAATATTTGGCCTTTGGTTTTTGGGTATTGGCTTATTTCACTTAGTGTGATATTCTCCATTTCCAACCATTTACCAGCAAATGCCATAATTTCATTTTCTCTTTATGGCTGAGTAATATTCCATTGTCAAGCAGTATTCTTAAATCTTTTTTATGTACTATATCATTTATTACCAGAAACATGTTTGTTATTTCAAGGTCATTGTGATGTAGATGAGCTGTTGTATTTCAAAGACCTGAATTACAATCCCAGTGCTCACTACCAGTTTGCCCATGATAGAAATGACTAAAACAGCATACCTCTCCTCCCTAACACAAAGGGTTATTGGAGCTTCAGAGATGATGGAACGTGTGGTAAAGCCACATGCAAGCTTCTGAAATGTTCTTCTTTACATTCATTGTAAAGCAGCCACTGATGTGAGTCCCCAATACGAAGAAGCAAGCTGTTACTTCTATAGCACATCCCTCTGCCACCCCCTCACTCCATGGGTGAGATTCCTAAGACTACTGCACCTTCCTGAGACCCCTCCAGGTTTTTGTGACCAAATAAGAAAATCTGCTGTGCCATTTATGCCCAATTTTGTTCCCTGAGGTATTGATAGAGTGGCTGTTGCCAGTCACATGTGACATTAAGGTGACATTCACAGTACCATAAAAGTCAAAATTTTAAAAGCAACAGAAGACAGGAAGTAAATAATAATTCATTCCTAGTGTCTACAGGTTAAAAGAAAAAGAGAGATCTTCATTTTTAAAAGATATAAATACCCCAGCAGTATAACCACTACTTGCTGACATATTAAACACACACACACTTCTCTGTCACATTTCAGATGACATGGAACATGGAGGAAGGGGAGAGGAATGTGAAGTATCAGGGTCCACAAATAGATTCATGTTGCAATTTACCCTTTTCAGTTTCACCCAGGGATAAATCTGTAACGCCCCAATTTACACATTTTAGTTGAAGCCTCAAGAAACCGGTTGTTTGCTGGTGTTTTTAACGGTTCTGGGGATCTGACAGCAGTGACATTTTAGAGAAAGAAATGCCAGGGCACACATCAAAGAGATCGACATTTGATACCGTGCCCTGTTGGCAACGGGCAAGTGCTCATTCTTCCATTTTTGTTTTTCTTCTACCATATGCATTTTTTGTGACTGGCGAGCATCTCTTCATGGTCAAGTCTGCCTGGTTTTGCTGGTTATTAACTTCTCCCGTCACTAGGAGGTCCAAACGAGGGTTGTTTAAATACTTGAACGGAGGAACAATTAAACCCTGTGCTGAAATACTAGTCTGGTGGAGAGATAGGGTTACTCCCCTCAGTAACACACTCCACTGCGCGAGGAAGACGATCTGCATGTGGTTGTAACAGCACGGGCTGTGGAGGCCGGCACTGAGGGAGGACGAAGGGATGGACTCAAAATCTTGAAATGGTGTCCAGAAGATGTCAACAACCTCAGCTGTCACCGGGATGACCTGCACCCTCCAGCATGCCTGGATGGTTCAAAAAGGCATGGTACGGCCTGGCCTCTTTCCTCAGCTTCTCCTCCTTCCTGCTGATCATCGTCGCCCTGGCGGTGCCCCACTGGCTGAGTGGGAAAATCCTGTGTCAGACTGGAGTGGATCTGGTCAACGCCACGGATCCAGAGCTCGTCAAATTCATTGGGGACATTTACTACGGGCTCTTCCGAGGGTGTAAGGTGCGGCAGTGTGGTCTCGGGGGCCGCCGGTCCCAATTCACCAGTGAGTATATTGGGGGCATAAAAACTGACTTAGATGCTTATTATTTCTTTTCATTTGCGAGGGTGCTCATGTGTGCATGTGGAATTTGACTGATGTCTCAGTCTCTGGGGTAATGTCAAAGCCTGCAGTGCGCCAGAAGTTTCATTCAGTACCAGAAAGAGACTCGCTTTCTTCCTTTAAAAAAAAAAAAATAGAGGCATAGAGAAACATTACAAATAGGAATTTGCATATTTTTGTAGTTTATCTCTACTAATAATGCTAATTAAATTTTTAATATTCAATATTAAAATATTGGGTCAAAAACATGGGTCAAACATTCCATCAAAGTCTTCGCCTGGCTTGTCTTTTTTAAGCCTTACAACCAACTTATAAAGAAAGAATCATTAATATGTCCATTCTGCAGAGGAGTATTCTGAGGCTTGGAGAGTTACATACCTGGCCTGAGGTCATTCAGCCAGGAAACAGCAGAATCAGGGACCAGAAGCATGTCACATGACTCTGGTGCCCTCGACAATTACTTGCGGGTGTAGACCATCTGCAGAAATGAGCCTTCAGGAAATGTGGCAACTGCTCCCACGTCTGTGTATATCAAAGCTTCCCAGCCTCAGAAAAAAGCAAGGGGCCTCTGCACATGGATTATGGGATCAGACTCACCGGGGTTTGTGGCACAGTGGCTGTTTACTGGTGGGGACACCCAGGCAGGGTGCTTGACGGCTCACAGGGAACGTGAGCAGACGCTGGCACTGGCCTGAGTTCAGCCTGGGATCAGAGCCACCCAGGATGTCAACAAAGCAGTCTTCTAAGTCATGAAGCCAGGAATCTAATCTGGCTTAAGAACCGTCCTCCAGGAAGGAAAACCAAAAAAAAGACAATATTATATAAACCTTTAGAATCCAAAAATTAGATTGCAGATGAGAATGGCGGCCCACAAAACCATCACTAATCGGCCCTGTGCTGATGCATGAGCACCAAGAATTTTATTTAGTGCAGGATTGTCACAGTATTTAGAAACCTGGCCAGGGCATATATTCTCCCTGTGTAAAGAGGAAAGGCTGCAACACTGACAAATGTAATACAAATTGCCGTCATTTATATACACGAAGAAAAGACATGTTTCTTATGTTTAGTTAGGAAACATCTCTGAGCATGTTTTTATTTACTCAGCAATTAAATTGGACCTGCATATTGGAAAAAGAGATCCATTAAAAATATAACCTAAAACCAGATAGGGCAGTGCACACCTATAATCCCAGCTACTTGACAGACTGAGGCAGGAGAATTGCAAGTTCAAGGCCAGCCTTGGCAACTTAGTGAGACCCACTCTCTAAATAAAATTAAAATGGCTGTGGACATCGCTCAGTGATAGAGCACTTGCCTAGTATGCTCAAGACCCTGGATTCGACCCCAGTATTAATGAATCTTAACCTAAAAGGTTTGCAGATACAAAGAAATTAGAATAAAGGAAGTGTTAAAAAGGGACCATGAAAATGTTATACCGTACTTGATTCTAAACTGCATCCCCTGGCTGCAAAGGATGCCATTGGGACCATCAGTGAAACTGGAATAGATGTGCTCAACTAGGCCTCATGTGCCATTGGGGTCTTAAAGATAAGACCCCACCGTTCCGGGCCACAGAGATTCCAACTGCCTCAGGTACAAGCCATAGTGCTCATTTATGAGCACTTGCTGTTTGCTCTCTGGAGGAACTCAAATCAATGATCCCTTCCGTGCTACTTCTTCCTTCTCAGAGAGACAGACACCCTTGGGCCTCAGGCCTCTGGGTTCCTCTAACAGGGTCTGGTCCCTAGGGCATCCAAACTGAGTGAGATGCACAAGGGATGCTATTTATCTCTAGCTGTGAGTATCATGAGTATCATAGCTACTGAGAATGTCTGGTTTCCTGCTGCCCCCGGGCCTCCCAGAGGAGGGAGCTTTCAAGGTTGGAAGTGATTCTCTTTGAAATCTTTCATGGGAGCCTGGGGCAGGCTCCTCCTGTGATTAGCTGACTTTACCTCTGCACTTCAGGGACACTGCGTACATTATCATGTCCTCTGGCGCAAATCTAGTTTCCTTTAGATTTACAGCCCTTTATTCCAGCACAATGTAGCCCTGAGGCAGCTGCGGGGTGTATCAGACTCTCCTACCTCTGACTTGAAGTCAGGATTTACCAACCTCTGCCACTTAATGTTGATTTGTGGAAAAATATCCCTGTTTACAAGGCCTTGCACAGATCAGGGAAGAGGAGTCTTTGAAAGCGCTATGTAAACTGTGATCAGGGAGTTTTTACTGGGTCTCATTTACAAACAGCGTCCTTTCTCACCATCACAGAGGTCTCCCAGGGACCGCCCAAGAGAAACACTTCCCCATCCATCACAGGGAAAACCCAATTACTATTCATCACAAAAGGTTAAGGTCTTCTTTTATACCTAGACCTTCTGAAACCAAAACAAGTTAACCTGCTCTTGGGTGGCTAGGGAAAGAAAGAGAGAAACATTAACAGTGTCCACACATTCAACTGTGTTAAGGATTTCCAGACCAGATGCTGATAGGAAGCCAGGGACAAGTAAATCGGACAAGTGCTTCCCCTCCAGGATCTGGACAAGTGCCCCCCCCTCCGGGACCTCGCAGAGGAAGTGTGAACAAGGCACAGGGCACCCTGGGATCTCAAGCTTTTTTCTGAGATTCATTTCCTTCCATCTTGGTGCACTAGAAGAAAGACTTTAGCATGCTCATTTTGTGAAGAAAATTAATTGAGGATCAAAGAAATCAATACATGAAATAATTTCTGTAAAAGCACTTAACATAATAGGTGTGCTGTGGTTTTTAGTTCTTGGGTTACCTCCCTTCTTCCTACCCCTGAAGTGTTTCTCCAGCAGCCAAGACCTGCTTATTTGCCTTTCTGGGACTAAATAGGCTGTCACTGGGATCAGGAGCAGACAAATTATCTAAACTTCAGGTACTGATAGAATGATTAATTGATTCTGGCATTCAAGCGAGCCAACTCTAATATGTACAAAATAAGAACATTTATTCCAATGCAAAATAAAACCTCTCGAATTCAAGCTACGCTATTATTAACATTGTCAACCTTTATTTATCCAAGTTTCCTGACTTTTCAGTGATGAGCTCTACAGCAGAATAATTTAGGCAGCCCTTGCTGGCTGTGTGTGTGCCCTTGGCAAAGCTACTTAACTTCCTTGAGCTTCAATTTCCTCATCTGTAAGAGTGAGAGAGAGGGTAGCCATGCACAGTAAAAAGAAAATGTGTATTCAGTGCCTGCACCGTTTGCACCTGATCGAGGTAGCTGTTGTCATTTATGACTGTGGATCTTCTGTGTTTATGTCACGCATTGCAGGCTGGAAAGTTAAATTTCAGAGATACCCAAAACTCTTAGAAATGGGACAGACATGAAGGCAAGTGAGCAGCAGCTTTCGGGGGGCAGCACTTGTGACAGGAACACAGGTCAAGTCACCCTCAAAGACAGATGGAAAGAACGGATGCCCTGAAACTCCAGAGGAGAGACTCAGTTTCCACCTAGTGACACATGGAAAATAAGTAAGCTTTCAAGACACCGGGACATCTGAGCCGAGGCATGTGGCCCGTGAATGTGGGCATTAGATGAGATTCACCCTTTGCCAATGAAGAACTGTTTTTAAATATAATTAATACACTTCCTACGATGGAGGCCCAAGTTTAGGCTCTCTCCCTCCCTCTCCCCATCCCTCCATATGTCCAAAATCCCCTCCCTCATCATCTAATATGCTTACTTCTCAGTATTTTAGTAAATTAATATGGATATGGGCTGGGATCATCGTGTGTATGATTAGTTGTTTTTTTTAAGCTATATTGCATGGTTGTTCCTTAATTTATTAAATCAGTCTCCCGTGGATTCACACGTTGGTTTCTCTCCCATCTTTTGCTGTTGTGATGAACATCCTACGTACGCTGCTTTAAGCACCTGTAGAAATGTGCCTGGAAAATAGATTCCTGGAAGTGAAATTGTTTTAACAGATGCTGCCAAATTGCCCTCTTACCGGGTTGGAAAATCAACATCCCTACAGCATTTGAGAGTACGGAGAATTAGCAAATATTTTATACGTGGCCATCTCACAGATGACTCTTCTCTGTGGGAAGGATTCGGTGAGGACTGATTACTAAGCAGGTCGGGTATCCTAAGGATTGCATGATCAAGAAAGGGGACAACAGAACAATTAGGTAATCAAGTGTGAGCGACCATTTTAGGAACAAAAAGAGCCTGAGGAGTTGAAAGGGTGAAAAAATAAAATCTAAAGGAAGGCAGGTGGAGGGAAGGAAGATGCCTTAGAAAGACGAACTCCCTGAAAGGAGCTCAGCTTCCCAGGTCGAGTTTCCCAGGTCAGTGAGATAACAATACGGAAACACAAAACGGAAAGAAAGTTCAATCAGAACTAAGGACGCAAGCACGGAGTACAGACCCTGCAGGTAGAAAGGACGTCGTAAGGAGAGCACAAAGCCTTGGTTCTCAGGCTTGGCTAATGGCAGCCTTGGTGAATAAGGGGAGGCAGGCAGCCAGCAAGGGTGGAAGGAGTGAGAGTAGAACCAGGAAGGCTTTGGGTCTTGGCCCCTTTGAAGGGATGGGGCTGGGGAGGGCTGGCCAGTTGAATCAGAGGCTCCCTGCTGGGCCCAGGGTCCCCCAGGAGGTACTCAGCTGAAACCCTGGAGTGGTTGCAGAGAAATTGGCATGCTCAGGAGTCCTTTCATTGTCCTTTATAATTAGGAAAAACTGACTTGGATTTCTTTATATCATATGGTACTCAGTCTAAAACCCTGTGTAGACTTTAGAGACACATTGCCCCAAGACAAGAACCTTCGTGTCTCTGAGCCTGTGGGTAAAGGACTTGGTAAGATGATCCTCATTTCATTACCACGAGGACTGAATGAGGTGATGGGTACAAAACGCTCAGCCCGTGACTTTGCTCAGCCAAAGCTGATCACCCTCAACTCATAGGCAATCATCACTCTCTATTGTACTGATGAAGAGACTGAGGTTCTGAGAGGCCACGTGACCCTCCCAAGTCAGAGGGTAAAACTGACAACAGCGCCCACTGCTGCCATTGTTGGGAAGCTGTCCTCCCAGGCAACCTTTGAAGAGCTCCTCGTGGTAAGTACTGGTGGCACATAGACAGGAAACAAATAGAAAGGAATCTCTCACTAAACCATCCTGCCACACTTGTACAGAGAATTCATATTTTCATAAAATATTGTGCAACGCAAGGATTAAGTGTCCTTGTCTTTGGGGGCAATGAGATCCACCTGGCCCTGGGGTGGGCTCATGTGCCTCAGGGCACAGCAGGTCTCAGAGCTGCAAGGTCAGGGATGTTGTGGTCACTCCAAGGAAGAGAAGATTGCTGGTCACCTGACAACTGGGGACTTGGGGGGCCAGGGTTTCACCCAGGAAGCCCCCTGTTCTGGAAAACCCAGCGAGTGCTCTCTTCTCGGTCAAAGCCAGGTGGGAGGCAGCTTGGGCTTTCTGAAAGGCACCAAGCTCCGACTGAAATACCAGCTGTGTCCTCTCCCCCCAGTCTTCCCGCACCTGGTGAAGGAGCTCAACACGGGCCTCCACGTGACGATTCTGCTGCTCCTCTTCCTGGCCTTGGCCCTGGCTCTGGTCAGCATGGGCTTTGCTGTCCTCAACATGGTCCAGGTCCCCTACCGGGCGGTCAACGGCCCTGGAGGCATCTGCCTGTGGAATGTCCTGGCAGGTAAGATGTCCCGTGGGGATAGAAATTAGGGTCCACACCATCACCAGGCGGGCTCCACACGGCTGGGCGAAAAGAGTGGAGGAATTTAAATGTCCACCTTCAATCTTCAGCTGTCACTCGGTGGCCAGGAAATGCCCTCTTTACTAAAAGTCCCCGAGGCTTTCAAAATAAAGAACCCTGTTGTTAGAATAGTCTTCACTTAGAGCAGTGAGGAGAGGTCAGGGTGAAGGGGAAGAGCTGGGGACAGGAGAGGTGGGCATGGTGAGGGGTCAGAAGGTGGCCACCGCTGCAGCTGGACCTGCAAGGAGCCAGCACAAATGACAGCAGAGAGGGCCACGGGAGCACCAGAGCCATCTGTGAAAGGTTGTTCCTTCCAGGTTCCAGGCAGAGAAAGGAGCACAAAGT
This sequence comes from Marmota marmota marmota, assembly GCF_001458135.2. Taxonomy (NCBI): domain Eukaryota; kingdom Metazoa; phylum Chordata; class Mammalia; order Rodentia; family Sciuridae; genus Marmota; species Marmota marmota. Next base: position 12,379,669 of record NW_026000108.1, read on the forward strand.
GCCAGTGTCTAGGGCACCCGCCCCCAGGACACCCCCCTCTCCTCCTCAGACACCTTCTCTGTTCCACACCATGATGCTAGATGCCAATCGCGGAGCGTCCACTAAGTGCCAGGCATGGGCCTGGGGATCTCCCATACCTTATTTAAGTCTCAGAATCCCTATGAGGAGGTTTGTCAGACCCGTATTTACCAATGAAGAGTCAGAGAAGTTAGAAGGTCACACAGCGATGAGTAGGAGGAGTGGTATTGCAACCCAAGATGACTGATTCTAAGTCCTTTGACTTTTCATTGATCAGTGGTCTTATTCCCAAACCAAAAACTTTTCCAAAACAACAGCGTGTGTGGGAGTGTGTGTGAATCTATTGATACACAGAAATTGATCCACACTTATTATTATGCCCTTAACAAATCATCTGCAATGAAAGTAACAAAGTCCCTCAAAACAAGGGCTAATAAAACCATTATGGCAATAACCCCTCACCACCTTTACTTAAGACAAAGTGACCGTCAAGTATAATGTGTTATTTTATCATATATTATAATGTAGTATCAAGAATCAATTATTAGGGCTGGGGATATAGCTCAGTTGGTACAGTGCTTGATTCACATGTACAAGGCCCTGGGTTCAGTCCCCAGCACCACAAAAAAAAAAAAAAATCAGTTATTTTGTATTTTCCTATCCTTCAGATGCTGACTCCCTGTAGAATTGTCTATGCACGTGCTTACCCACGTCTAGACCTAAGGTATCCTGTCCCTCTCCGTATGCACCCTCAGAGTGGCTGGCATATAAAAAGTTCTCAATCCTGCTTAGTAAATAAATGATTATCTCTGTCAATTTCCCTCCTCAAAGAGATGGGACTCTCAAAATCTACTGATGAGAGTATAAAAAGCAAGCAGTTGGGCAAAACTGTAGTGTCCAATGCCATAAAAACATGAATAGCCTGTGAACAACTCCACATGGGGTTTTGTGCTGAGGAAATAACAGAACAAGAGCACAAGATGTACGTAAAATGATGTTTACTGCAACAACTTATAATATCAAAACTGGAAGCCATCTAGATTTCCAGAAATAAGGTCATGCTTAAACAATTTAAAGTGTGTGTCCAGAATAAAATACTCTGCATCTATTTCAAAATTGTGCTGCGACAGGACATTTAACAATATGGAAAAATGTTCAAGTGAAGAGAAAAAATTCAATTTTAAAATCCAAGTAAGAGCACCATAATACCAATTGTATGAAAGGGAAAGAAATGTGGCCAAATAGACTAATGTGTTCAAAGTGTTTATATTTATTTAGTTAGTTAGTTAGTTTTCGGCGAACACAACATCTTTGTTTGTATGTGGTGCTGAGGATCGAACCCGGGCCGCACGCATGCCAGGCGAGCGCGCTACCGCTTGAGCCGCATCCCCAGCCCTCAAAGTGTTTATTCCTGGCTTTTAGGATAAAAGTAAATCTGTGTTTTCCATGACGACAGATGTCACTGGTGTCCAGATTCTCTCCTTGGTGAGGATGTAATAACCTCATAAAAGCATAATAAATGCATTTTTGAAAATATTAATTTAAATCAGAACAGGGAAGGAGATATGCCCAGTGGGAGACAGAGAGGAAAAGACAGAGACCCAAGAACATCAAAGTTTCAAGCAAGTGATAAGGAGGTAAATGAGGTTGGGAATCCTGGATTTTTTCCCTCCCTACTTTCCCCCTTCTATGGCCTTCATAGCTGAGAACCTAACAGTTCAGACCCCGGTGAAACCCACCTGCAGAATCACCTCCCCAGCTCCTCCCACCAGCCCTCAGCTCCACACAGAAATCCAGATGTTCAGAGTCCGAACTTCTCCAGATGTGATCCCTGAGAAAGAATGGTGCTGGGAAAGAGGGGGGTTGGAGGGACCAGGATTCAAAGTCCATCCAACACAAAGCTTATGCTCCTTCTCACATGGGCCACCTGTCACCTTCAGCTGGGTGGGTTTGCTGCCGCTTTGTTAAAACAAATTAAAATTTGTCTTGTGTTTTAGACCCAAAGCAAGTTTGTTACCCACGGCACAGAAATGCCACTTCACACAGAGTCCTTAGGACTGCGAGGAGCAGTGGTGACTGATGACTCAGGGCGGGTTTTGGGTTTCAGGTGGAGTGGTGGCCTTGGCCATCGCCAGCTTCATGGCCGCCGCGAGATTTCACCACCTGACCGAGCGAGTCGCCAACTTCCAGGAGAAGCTCTTCCAGTTCGTCGTGGTGGAGGAGCGGTACGAAGAGTCCTTCTGGATCTGCGTGGCCAGTGCGTCAGCCCATGCGGCCAACTTGGTTGTGGTGGCCATCAGTCAGATTCCCCTCCCCGAGATCAAGACCAAAATCGAAGAGGCCACAGTCACTGCTGAGGACATCTTGTACTGACGGCCCCCTCCTGCTCACGCCCTTCCTAAATCGTTCCCCCAGCGGGAGGGGGACCTCAGGTTTTGCAGTCTTCCCGTACTGTAGTGTCCCTGTTCTTGGTGGTAGGAAGGGTGTGGAAGGGGCAAGCTGGGGTGGAGGGCTCTGGTTCTGGGAAGTAAGGCTTCCCGGCAGTGTTTCCCCCAAACACTGAGTCTCTCTCAGGCCTCTGGAGTTGGGCTTGGAGACTTGGCCACTTGCCGTCTGTGTGTGACATTGGACAATTCACTTAGTGTCTATTTTTCAATTTCCTCATCTGTAAAACTTCATAAGTTTGTTATGAGTTTTATATGAGTGTTGGTGTCGGGGACAGAGCACTCTAGAAATCCAGGGTACCATATACTCCAGTAAGTGTCCATAGACCCTTGGTCCATCCCACACAGTATTTGGGGGGTGTCTGAAGAGGAATATAATAATAACGTCCTGGTCTTTGAGAAACACCTATTCTTCCTACATGACAGTAATTAGCAATAATAACACTAAGAATGAAAATTACCATTTTTTGAGTGGCTACTACGTTCTGGACACTGTTCTCAGAATTTTTGCACACATTAACTTGTTAGATCCTCTGCAAACTCAGGTGGTAGGTGCTATTGTAGCCCATTTGACAGATAAAAGAACTAAGATGTGGAGAAGCTGGGTGACTTGCTGAGGTCAGGATTAAGTCCAGGAGGCCTGGAGGGAGGATCTGTACTTTTAACCACTTTACTAACCTGTTGTGGATAGAGGAGCAATCGCAATGCACTATGATAAGTGCTGAAATCAGACAGATGTAAAGGACCCAGGAAGGAATTAGAGCTTCAGCAAGGCATGTGGCATGAAGAAAGTGTCACAGAGCCAACATCTGATCTGCACTGTGAAAGATGAGTGGACTGCTTCCAGTGATAAAGAAGCAAGGTTGGCGAGGGGCATGGCAGCGTGCGTCAGTACAGAGGATCCGAGGCCCAGGCATGAAATTCCAAGAAGGGCACTCAGGCACGTGAATGCTCAGTGGGACGAGAACGCTGCTCTAATTGGAGAAACCCGGTTGCTTTGTGTTGGGCTTTCCTAAGTAATGCTGTGATGGTTGATTTCATGTGTCCACTTGGCCAGGACATGGTCCCTGGATATTTGGTCAGACACTATCATCGATATTTTTCTGAAGATATCTTCTGATGAGATTCACATTTAAATCTTACCTTCCATAATGTGGGTGAGCCTCATCCAATCAGTAGAAGGCCTTAATGGAAGAAAGCCTGACCTCCCGGTGGGGCGGGGAGGACTCTGCTAGCACACTACCTTGGCACTTGAACCGTAACTCTTCCCCAAGTCCCCAGCCTATCTGCACACCCTGCAGATTCCGGACTTACCAGCTTCCACAACCATTGAACCAACTCCTAACCACCACCCCTTTTCCCTCTCTTTCCCCATTTCTCCCTCCACCCATCCCTCTCTCCCTGTCCAGTTCCTTGGTATCTTCTAGGGATTAATTCTAAGACCTCTGTCAGATACCAAAATGCCTGGATGATCAAATCCCCTGTATAAAATGGCATAGTATCTGCATGTAACCTATACAATCCTCTTATGTAAAAATCATTTCTTGATCACTGGTAAAAAATGCATAAAGCAATGTAAATGCTATGTAAATACTTGTTATATTGTTAAGAGAATCATGACAAGAAAAAATAGACCTGTTCATGTTAATTATCCTAGGCCTAACCATATTATTGATCCTCGGTTGGTTGAATCTGTGTATGCAGAACATGGACAGAAAGGGCCACCTGCATACACACACACACACACACACACACGCACCCATCCTATATGGCTCCATTTCTCTGGAGAACCCTAGCTAATACAAGTACCCAACTCACCCATTGTTCTGTGACACCAGCTGGGTCCAGTCCTTTCCCAGGCCCCCTGTCTTCATGCCAAGTAAACGTCACCTAACCCTTGCCTCCAAATAACCCATCTAAAAGGACACCTGATTTGGTGGCTTCGGGAAGTTTCCTTAGCACCTCTCTGTGCTAAATGCTCATAATTCCCCGCTGGGCCCATCTGCCCCTGTCCCAGCACAGATTCAGTATTTTTTGTGGACCAATTCAGATGGCATGTGGCTAGAAGGAAGTTAATGTGATGGGAGAGGGATCCAAAGGATAGCAACAGCCACCATGCTGCCTGAGAACACGAAGAAATGTCAGCATCATATCCAGTTGAACACAAAGTCCAGCTGATGGGTTTAAACAAACATAAGTACACAAGAATCTGACAATAGTTTACATTCTAAGGATCTAAGGATCTTGGCGCATTTATTCCTTCAACAAGTGTTGACACGATTCCCAAGAGCTGAACTGTGGAACCAGCCGAGATGCCCTTCAATGGGTGAATGGATAAAAAAAAATGGTGGCATATGTACACAATGGAGTATTACTCAGCAATAAAAGAGAATAAAATCATGGCATTTGCAGGTAAATGGATGGAGTTAGAGAAGATCATGCTAAGTGAAGTTAGCCAATCCCAAAAAACCAAATGCTGAATGTTTTCTGTGATATAAGGAGGCTGATTCAGAGTGGGGTAGGGAGGGGGAGCATGGGAGGAATAGACGAACTCTAGATAGGGCAGAGGGGTGGGAGGGGAAGGGAGGGGCATGGGGTTAGAAATGATGGTGGAATGTGATGATCATTATTATCCAAAGTACAGGTATGAAGACACAAATTGGTGTGAGTATACGATGTCTATAATCAAAGATATGAAAAATTGTGCTCTAGGGGCTGGGGTTGTGGCTCAGTGATAAAGCGCATGTGAGGCCCTGGGTTTGATTCTTAGCACCACATTAAAAAAAATAAAGGTATTGACAACTACAACTAATATATATATATATATATATATATATATATTGCTCTATATGTGTAATAATGGTAATGCATTCGACTATCATATCTAAATAAAAAATAAACAACAACAACAACAAAAAACAAGTGTTGAGCCAGGAGAAGTGGCACATGCCTGCAATGCCAATTACTTGGAAGGCGGAGGCCAGAGAATCTCAACTTTGAGGCCAGCCTCAGCAACTTAGTGAAATCTTGTCTCAAAATTTAAAAATAAGAAGGGCTAGGGATGTAGCTCAGTGGTATAGCACTTGCCTAGCATGTGTGAGAACCTGGGTTTAATTCCCCATATTGCACGCACGCGCGTGCACACACACACACACACACACACAGAGTCTCATAATTGATCCAAGAGCTCAGAGTAGAGCAGTTAACAAATAACAAATCCCTGCCCTCCAGAGAGTCATGCTCTGAGCAGCTGGGGTGGCTCACGCAGAAGTAGCTTGTGATGAAGCTGCTGAGAAAATGAGCAGGGCTGTAGGCTTGGACCAGTCACTGCCCTGAGCTGTGTGCAGACTGTCACTGAGAAAAGGAGGCCCGGTAAACTCAATTTTGCTTCTAAGAGTGCCGTTGGCGACGTGTGCCAAGGAGTCAAAGCACAGGCCTTTGTACCTGTGGGTGTGTCTCTAGTGACAAAGCCCACAGCCTTTGAAAGGGTTTCATCAGCGTCAGTGACACCTTGAAGTCTCAAACCGTGATCCATCAGGTAGCAACCACAATGTCCCTGGAGAGACTCAGGTTCAGTCTGGAAACCCATCTCTCGGGACACCATGGAACCAATTCCTAAATAGAATTTAGCAGAGAGTGAGGGAGAAGGGAGATTAAACATCTGGGTCACAGAAATCACTTGCATTACTAGTCAAGTGCACAGAGAAAATGTAGCCCCTTGTTTTGACTATGATTAATTTGGTCACTTTACGAGCAAATAAATGCCCAATCCAGTTTAAATGTAACCCAACCTAGCCACACACGGTGCATATGCCTGTAATCGCAGAGGCTCGGGAGGCTAAGTCAGGAGTTCAAAGCCAGCCTCAGCAATGGTGAGATGCTTAGCAAATCAGTGAGTCCCTGTGTCTAAATAAAATACAAAATAGGGCTGGGAATGTGGCTTAGTGGTTGAGTGCCCCTGAGTTCAATTCCCAGTACAAAAAAAAAAATTTAATCCAACCTTATCATTGACACCATCCCACCAGTGATGGTCAGTCTCTCTGGGATAAAATGGCTGCTTCTCAGATGACCTCCCTGGCCTAGCTTCTCTTGAAAATTGTTCTAGGCCTGTAGAGGAGGGAGACCCACATGTGTCCTGATTTCCCAGAAGGGTCCCCAGGCCTCCTGCTGGTTCTGGGAGGCACGCACACTGGCTCTTTGGTTTTCCATCCACCTTACTGCTCCCAGTCTTGCCAACCTTGCAGGAACAGTCTGAGGTTGGAATCATTTGTGAAATGTTCTTTTGAAATTGGTCAGAGCCCAGTCATGGCCTGAATCCCATTGGCTGGAAACCCTGGAGTGACCACCAGGTCCTCTGTCCAGCTCACCTGTCCATCATTCTACCCCCAGCTCTGTTGCAGAGTCACCTCACCCCTGCCTAGGAGACCCTCCCAGTCCCGGTCTTAACACAGCATCCTGCTCCATGGAGTGGGGGCCGCCTCTCCATTTCCTCTTAGCAAGTAATTCACACCTCTTATTCCTTCCCCCAATTCCTTTCTGCTAAGAGAAAATAATCCAAATATGACATAAATTCCATTTTAAAAGCGGGAGGCTCCCCCAAGGCCTTTTGCAAATGACTGTGAAAGTGACACCCCACCCAAAGTGGATGCAAATATGGGGACAATCTAGACAATAGTCTTCCAGCTTATGGTGAACTGTGCCCTCAAGGATGCCTCCACATAGAGGTGGCACCTGCCTGAGGCTCACAGACACATCTCAAGACCCAACAGTGCCCCAACCCTTCCAGCCCACTAGTCTGTGTAGAGTCCAAATGCTAAATTTAGGATTATTTTATGACATTGGTTAGAGGGTGATAATCATGATTGATTTTCACATGTCCTTTAAAGAAATCTGTCCTATGCATTTATTTATATACTTATTATGTACTATTAATACTATAATAATTAATATTATTAATATCATCATCACTAATTCTAGCTAGAGGAGCCAAAAAAGCCAATAATTCCTAACTATAATTAAGAAAAGTAATTAGGCATTGATTAAAAGATACTCTGTGTTCACTTTGTAAAAACTGAGTAGTACATGATTTTCACTAGTGAAAATATAACAATTAAAATTCATAATCAGACTGAATAACAAGAACCCTCCCATGTCAAATCTGAGCAGTTATGTTATAAATATACTTTTCCCTCAGGCAATATGAAACTCTAGCTTGAATTAAACAACTGTCACATTTCCAAAAGCATGTAGTAAAAATGCTAGCTAGCTCTTTTTATTTTTCAAAAAAATTCCATTTTCTATAGCAGAAGGTCACTGACCAATACTTGATGTTTAAGGAGAACTAATGCACACTTGAGCAAAAGTTTGCAACATGATTCAAAACTGACAATTATATTAGCTTCTAGTGCCTCTGCAACAAAGTACTGCAAAGTTGGTAATTTAAAACAGCACAGATTTATTATCTTAAGTGCTTTGGAGGTCAGAAGTCCAAAGTGGGTCTTATAGGGTAAATCTTGGTGTTGGTGGGGGCTTTGGGAAGAATCTGTTTCTTTGCCTTTTGCAGCTTCTAGGGGCCACTACTGCTCAGGGTCCCTTCTGACAATCAGAGGTCTCCAGCTTCTCTTTCTGTCATGCAGATACTATCTCTGATGCTCCTGTCAGCCTCTTACAAAGGCTGTGAAGTTCCACCCACCCACACCATCTAGGATATTTTGGAGGGACATTCTTCCCACCTGCTACAATAGAGCTACTCAAACCAGTATTTCTTCCTAACCATATTCCTGAAAAGCAGATAATATTTAGATATAAAACTAATGAACAAAAAATTGCATTAATCACTAATCATTAATAATAGATTAACATTGCAATTTTAAAAATACTTGCTAGGATTGGAATGCTCACCTACTTCAAATACTGGTATATTATGCCAGGAGCTTCCTTGGAAGCTACAGAGGGAGACTATGAGAGGCCCAGGGAGTCTTAGAGGAGAAGCAGAAACCTGATATCAGGTTGTGACAAGAGACACAGCCACATGGGGGACAGGGCCACCAGGAAAGTCCCAGATGAAAGATTCCTCTCCGTCCTCGTCACTCTTCTTTTAGTTGTGGTTGTTCAACTAAGAAACCCGAGTAACTCTGACACAGCTGAAATTCTTGCCCAATAAATGGGGTTTTCTGCTCTGCCTTGCTCACAGGATGTCATCCCCTCTGCCACAATGTCAACAAACACAGCCACCAGGTGACGGAGGTGAGGCTTCACCCTTGCTGAGAGTCTGCATGTGCCGGTTTGCACCAGGTGTTCCACGTGTGTGTCTCTCTTTTCATCCTTTTAAAAACCCTATGAAGAGCTCCTCCTCTTGTTCTCTGTTTTTGTGAGTTAAAAAAAAAAAAAAAAGCGGGGAACATCGATTTCTCCTTTGTAAAATAAAGAAATTGCATGAGATGACCTCTAATTTTCCTTCCCACTCCAACATTTTAGGATGCTTGAACACTACATAAAATATCCCCATTTATAATGAATAGAGCACCTACTGTTTGCCAGGCACTAAGCCAGGGGTTTTCATCTATGCCATTGGGTAATGTGTGATCACCCGTGTGATGGGTGATGCTAAGTTTATACTGAAAATTCAACATTGTGAGGATTCCAAGCATCAATCCCCCTACATTTTGACTATACATGCATTCTGTGATAGTCATGGCAGAGTTCTTGGTTTATGTTAGTTTAGATACAAAGTGTCCTCCCAAAGCTCACCTGTGAGACAATGCAAGAGGTTCCAGAGGAGAAATGGGTTGTGAGTGGGTTGTGAGTGTCTTAACTCAATCAGTGATTAATCCCCTGCTAGGGATTAACTGAGTGGTAATAGAAGTGGTAGGATGTGGCTGGAGGAGGTGAGAATTAGGGGTGTGACTTTGGAGTATGTATTTTTGTCTGGAAAATGGAGGCATCTCTGCTTTCTGATCATCATGTGAGCTGCTTCCCTCTGCCACAGTCTTCCGCCATGATGTTCTGCCTCACCTGGAGCCCCAAGGAATGGAGCCGACCTTCTATGGACTAAGACCTCTGAAACTGTGAGCCCCTCAAATAAACTTTTCTTCCCTAAAATTATACCAGTCAGATCTTTTAGTCACAGCAGTGAAAAAGCTGACTAAAACAGTTTAATAAGACAAATATTTTTTAAAAAAAATATGCCATGTAATTATTTGTTCTAGTGTTTTTTGTTTGGGGAAAAATAATAAGTAATAGTGACAAATGACCGTGGGACGTTAGCAATTTTTCTTTTGCTATTTGCACTTGGGAAAGTGCATGCTGGATGTACTACATTCCTTTTTCTTCTCTCATAACAATCTCTCAACCAGGGAGATCTCACCAGGGTAGAGGCAGGTGGGAGCCCAAAGGACACTTGCTCGTTCTGCTAGAAAGGAGAGGCATGCGAGGCCTGCAGACTCTGTGCCGAGCTAGAGGGTGGCAGGCTGGTCTTTGAGGACACCCTCAACCCTGCTGTGCTCACCTGGGTTCCACCTGGACTGGCACACCTGAGAGATGGCTCCCTAGGTGCCTGCTCTTTCTTGCATGTATTGTCAGGAGTCATTTTTGTTTCCAAAACAAACTACTCAAAGTCTTACATTTTTATTATTATTATTACTTTGTAGTTGTAGATGGACAGAATGTCTTTATTTTATTCGTTTATCTTTATGTGGCATGCTAGGCCACTGAGCCACAACCCCAGCCCTTACATTGGTTTTTAAAAGTAAATTTCCTTGTGCTGAATAATCAGCTGAGCCACTTAAAACACCTGCTTTTAAGGGTCCTGCCATGCTAGTACTTTCTTATGATGGGGGAGGGGGATCTTAGAAAATGAAGGGATCCCGAGGCTTCACTTGTCTTCTAAGTGGACTGCTTCTTCACCAAGAAGGCCTCACCTCTTTTTCTGTTGTCACTTTGGTGACATCAGTAAGGCACTTGGAATTTGTTAAACTGTCAAAAATACTGTTCTGTAGCTTAGAAAGGGAAAGTAGAAACGCTCTTATCCCAATACCCCAACGTTTTCAATAGCTTTAGTAAGATACGATTTCCATACCATAAACCTGGGCCATTTAAAATGTGCAGCTCAGCAGTTTTTGGCATATTTACAGGGATGCACAACATCATCAGTTTCAGAACACGTTCATCACCCCCTCAGGACACCCGGGGCCCATCGGCAGTTTGCTGTTCTCCTCACTGCTCAGGCAGCCATGAGCCCACTTTCTGTCTCTGAAGATTTGTCTGTTCCAGATATTTTGTAGAAACAGAATCGTGCACTATGTGGCATTTATGAGTGTTTCCATTCAGCCTAACGTTTTCGAGGTTCATCCAGGCTGTGATATGATAGAGCAACACTTCAACATATTTTCTATGCCATCCATGGTGTCCCTTGACACCATGGGATTCCAATTTTATTTGAAGAATTCTGCATTCTTCAAATAAAAATATCAAGCCTATTTATGTCATGTTGTTTCCTTCTTTGCAAGTGTTGGTGGCTCTATCGGAATCGAGTCCCATGACATCCCCCTGCAGTGGAAATTTCCAGTCTTGTCATTTCAGACAATGCCTGAGCCTCTCTGTTTTCTTCTCATGCCATTGTGAGAGATGATTCTGTTGACAAAATCTGAGCCAAAGGACGACATGTGACAATGACTGCTTTATTACTCCAACGTTCCCTCTTGCAGCTAAATGAAGGTCTTATCCTGGGGAATCTGTGAGCCCCACCTGCAGGGCTGACCAGCCACAGCAGTTGACCTCCTCCTCTGGAAGTCTCCCTAGAAGAGGTGGAAGTCGTCACCATTGTTCTCCACAAAGGGCAGCTGTGACAAGACAAAGCAGACCAGCAGACCAGCTTCAACAGCAGCCTAGTTCATTACCATCCAGCACTTCCTCCTCACATCCTCCATGGTAAACAAAGACGGGTCTGTTTTTGCTTTAGTTTTCATTGGGAAACATGTGGAATGTATTTAAAAGCAGAGGGACTCCAAGAACACAGCCCATGGACTTGATACCAGCACCCACGATGGCTGACTCAGCCGACCTTGCTTCACCTGTTCCTCCGCCTCCGCTCAACTGCCTCCTCCAACAAAAGTCTCTTCGTGGACATATTCCCAGATATTTGTTTGCTTGCCCCCTGCCCTGTCCTCCCATAGATAGGACTGTTTCCATTTTCAACAGATATTTTGGGAGCATTACTCAATGTCCAGCATGACGCTGAGTCCTGGGGATACAAAGATGAATATGACATTGTTTGGAGCCAGAAACACAAAACATCCCATTGGATTATGACACAAGGTTGGCGGCTGGACAAAGCCAGTCCTGACACAGCCTCGCTCAGGCGGTGGAGGGCTTCTAAATAAACTTATTAATAGAAATCATGTGTCGGGGTGAGCATACATTTCCAGCAGGGTTAACATGGGAGTGCTCAGGTGATATTGTTTTCAAGGTCAGACGGGGTTACTACAGTGAGCTTAGCATTGGCCAAAATGTGAAAGCAGGGCTAAGTCTCCGCCCTGGATCAGATGTACTGGCTCCAGCCATGACTGTAATACTGCAAAGCCACCAGGATAGCTGTTCTGTTTCCACATAGCCACTCTCCTCCCCTGAGGCCAGGCCTACAACCTGCTTGGAAGGGGAAGGAGGAAGGTGGGTGCAGGATTGTAAACTGGCATCTCTATAAGTTACTGCCAGCTTCACGTATGAGTCACATACAAATATGTAAGTGCATGGTAACCAGCCATGAATGAGAAGAGCCTCACCCGCTGGGTGGGGCTGAGGGACCCCAGCCCGGGTCAGTTGGGGCAGCGAGTTCCTAACATCAGACCTGGATCAGCATCTTCTTAACAGACTGCTCTCACAGTAGCTCCTCACAATCTGCCCACCAGCTTGCTGGTCCTCCTGGCTGGGAGCCAGAGCCTGACCTGCCTGAAGAGACAAAGGATCCCATTCAGTGTGCGTTTTGGAGCATGAGGAAAAGGTGAGTGAGCAGGTGAGGGCAAAGGTCTCAGGGAAGGCAGGAGTGTAGGTGGGGCCTCCGAGGCAGGAATGGCAGTTGTGAAGGCTTCCTTTGTCCTGATAAGGAATTTGGGCTTCACTGAGATAAGACACCTGGGGTTCCTGGACCCTGAGAAATAACATGATAATAATACCCTCCTGTCTACCTAGAAGACTTGTTAAGAAAGCAAATGAAAATAATGCTGTTGGTGGGAAACTCCTTGAAAACTATATAAAAGCAACATTCTTAAAAGAAAATGTATGATTATTTATAAACTGTTCCTGAATACCAATTTGTCTCAAAAAGGGATAATTTTTTTCTCTAGGTTTGATCTGTTTATAAAATTCTGGATATGGTAATAAAATGTATCCAAATCTTTCTTTTTGTTTTATTCTGCTTGTTACTAAGGTTTGTGACTATTTGGTGGCAGTTTGCCATTTCTGGAAATTTAATCACACTGGCTTATAATCTTGTCTTGTGTGAAAAGGGACGACTATTTCTGTAAGATGTCTTAACAGTAGGAATCTAAGTTGTTTCATTTCAAATAATTAGAAATTAGAAAAGTAATGAGCTTTGAGTTCTTTGGATAGATAGTGTTGATTTTATTGTTAGGATCATTAGAGAGTAGCTTCAGAACTACATTATGTAACAGTATCACAAACTCATGTGTTATAACAATCAAAGCCCTGATGCAAAACACTTTGTGAAGGAGGCTTCCAGGGTCAACACTACTGAAAACTGAAGTCGCACCACCACCTCTGCCCACTAGGGGGCAGCCGTCTACCGGCCAAACCTCACTGAGTCCCAAGTGCTGGGGGGACGCTGGTTGGACCAGGGACTTAAACAACTCAAGTCTTTTCATGATTTTCTATTGCGTTGTCTGTCTGTAATTGATTTATACAACATTTCTTTATTCTGAATACGAGTCTATCGTTGATTAAATGGATTATAAATTTTCCTACATTTTGACTCTTAATGTCTTTTTTTTTAATAGAAATTCTTAGTTAACTTGGATTCATCAATCTTTATGGTTAGTAGTGTTGGTTGGGTTTAATTTTTTTGGACCCTATTTAAGAAATCTTTGCCCGATTTCATCAAAATCTACCCCAAGTTCATAAAAATAGCCCCCTTTGTTACCTTCTTGAAGTTTTGTTGTCTTACCTTTCACATTGAGCTGGAAGTTATTTTTGTGGGATTAAGTCTCACTTTTCCCACACAGATGTCCAGCTCACCACACCCCATGATTTCAGATCATTAGGTTTTTTTTTTTTTTTTCACATCCTTTTAGTATAATTAGTGCATCAACTATACTGGAATATATTTGAAATATTAGGAGATTTTACTAGAATTCTGGCCACAATTCTCTGAGTCCACACACATTTAAATTTGGATTCTGCCTCTAGTGGAGAAGGGGAAATTCACGGATGTTCCATCACAGAGCTTTCCAAACTGGTGTCAAGAGAAATTTGTTGGTGGGGAAGGCGAAGTTCAGAAATAAATATAGAAAGTAAAATAATAAATTGCCACACAAATGCATTTATTCAAACCAGGAAGTGTTCTTTCTTTCCTTAGGAGTCTGCTAACCCTTTAATTTTCTAACAAGTCCTGCAGCAGCACGCAGCTGGCTGGTGGCAGGGCCCTTTTCTCTAATATGCCCTGTGGTCCTTCTCTTATTAGTAGAGGGGAGAGGCCCCGGGGTTCCTCTCACTGCACCTATAAAGCCACCTGCTTGGCCTCACTGTCTGCCTCTTCCTGTTCCTGGACGCATCCTCCACCCAGGGTGTCCCTTCACTAACCTTGACCCCTCCCTGCTTCCTGTGGAGCTGGACTCCAGTGAGTCTTGCCCCTTCCAGGTGCCCGGCTCCTTCCCGACAACATTTGAACATGTGTCACATAGCCCCCACCTTTCAACAAGGCCACAGGGATTATAAAATTGTACAGCCCCTCTGGAAAAGGGTTTCAGAGTTTCTTAAAAAGCTAAGTATATAATATTTATCTGTCAGTCAACCTAGACTAGATGCCTGGGCATTCATCTTAGAGAAGTGAAAACTTAGGTCCACACAAAGCCACCCACAAATGTTGATAGAGACTCTATTGGGAGAAGCCAAAACCCAGAAACAAGCAAAATGTCCTTTAATGGGTGAATGGCTAAAAAGAAAAAAGAAACCCGTGATGATTTACACAAACCATGGAATACAACTCCACAGTAAGAAGGGATGAACTACTGGTGCATACGACAGTGGGGTGGAGCTCAACTACCTCTGCCAGCGGGGTGGAGCTCAACTACCTCTGCCAAGTGGGAAAGGTCAGTCTCAAAAAGTAGCTTAGGGGCTGGGGATATAGCTCAGTGGTAGAGTGCTTGCCTCACATGCACAAAGCCCTGGGTTCAATCCCCAGCACCACCAAAAACAAAACAAAAAAGTGACTTAGTGCACAATCCCATTTATGTCACTTTCTAGAAAAGACAGCACTGGAAATGGAGAAAAAAATTAGTAGTTGCCAGATATAGGGACAGGGGATGAGCTACAGCTGCCAGGGTAGTGCCAGGAGGTCTCTGGGGAGGGAGCAGGCCGGCGCTGGTTTATAGTGTGACAACACAAACCTGCACTTGATAAAATAACTGAGAGCCACAGAACACACTAGCCAGTGTCCTCTCCCTGGTTTTGCTTTTTATCACTATTATCCGCATGTACAAGCAACGTGGGAAACTCCGTGAAGGCTAAAAGGAAACTCTCTGTCTTTTCTTTCCAGCTTCTGTGAACTGATAATTTTTTCAAATTATTCTTTGTGTCAATAAACAAAATACACCGTCTTTCCTAGATCTCACATTCCACTGCAAATACAACATCTTCCTTCACTTTTTTTAGTGAAATATATTGAAAATACTTTCCTTAACTTATATTCTCCGTTTCCCCCTTATCTGCCAACTTTTCTGTTCTTTCATTTATTCATCAAATATTTATTAAGTGCCTTTGTGTTGTAGGCATTATTCTAGGTTCTTAGGACACAACCACGAGCAAAAATTGTTCCCCCTAGTGTAGCTTACACATGAGAAAAGGTAGGAAGTACGGACAACAAACAAAGTAAATAAATAAAACAGTAATGTTAAACAGTGACACATGACATAAAGAACAAAAAGTGGGAAATAAGGGCAGAGCTTGTGTGGGACGTGTGACTTAAAGTATCAGCTAAAGCCTCCCCAAAAGGTGAGGCTGAGCTAAGATCTGAAGGAAGCAAAGAAGTGCATTTGGCAAGAAATCTGAGAGCATAGTTCCTGGCACAGCAAATAGCAAGTGCAAAGGCCCCGTGGCAAGAAACTTCTTGGCTTTTCCAAGAAACAGCAAGGTGAGCAGTGTTTAGGAGCAGAGAGAGTAGTAGGTGAAGCCCAGTAGGTAACTGATTGTACATAGAGAAACCAGATTGCCCCAGGACCTTTTCGGACACTAGAAACCTGCACAGTGAGTTAGGAAGGCCTTGGTGACTTTTGAACAGAGGAGTGACATGATGTAACCCACGTCTTTTACAGAGTCTGTTGAGGATAGAGTAGACCTTTGAACTTGCTCTTGGCAAGGCAAACAGTAACTTCCACGTGGCACAGTCTGTGGGCTCTTCTCCGTCTCTCTTGCCGCTGCTTGGCCTTTCGGCAGCCCTGGTCCTGGTTGACACACTTTCTTCCCCTCCTTGTTGCATAAGAGCTGCACTTTCTCAAGGTCATGCAGGTGCTCAAGTCCTCCAAGCACAAGACTCCTCTTGGGTGATCTTTTCCTGTTCCCTGGTTTCACTCCAGCCATGTGCTAATGCTTCCAAAATCAGCATCATGGTGGGGGGGATTCGTCCCAGCTGCGGACACAGCAGCTGCGAAGTGCATATTTCCCTCGGGCGCCCAGGGTGCCTCAAACTCCACTCGTGCAGATGGAGCCACCTTCCTTGCTGCCTCGTTCCTAACCAAGGCATGGATTTTCTCCTCCTGGGGCTTCCCCTCAGTTAACATCAGAACCTCCACCGTGTCACTTGAGCTGGAAGTCTAGAGGCATCTTTGAATCTTCCCTTTCCCTCGCTCCTCAAATCCAGTCCATCACCAAGTCTACCTTCCGACTCTCTTGGTGATTTTCCATGTCTCTTCTTTGCTCCTGCCACCATCTAGTTCGAGCCACCAACAGCTCTCCCCGACATGTCCCAAGCCCTCAACCACTAGACCCTGCTTACCTGTCCAGCCCACTGTCCCCTGGCTGCCCACCTGCAGGGCGAGCGTCCACCCTCTCTCAGTTCTTGAAAGCCCAGCCACCTTCTTGGCCTGTTCACCAGCCCTCACCCCTGCTCACCGTTGGGTCCAGCCTCAGTGTGAGTCCTCGGGAGAGCTTTCAAAGCCATGAGCCAAAATAAATCTTTACTCCTTTTAAGTTGATTATCTCAGGTATTTTTTGGTCACAGTGATAGAAAACTGATGAACACGGTAAACCTGCAGAGTATTTATTAAAGGAATGGGATCATGTAACTCAGGACACTTTTCCCTGTCTCTTTCACTGCTGTATCCCCTGAATCGAGATCCATGCCAGACGCAAAGCAGACATTCAGTAAATCCTTGTTGAATAAACAAATGGGCCCACATGGTGGAATTCCACACCAGGGGTCTGAGGAGTACTGAGTATTTGGTGTCTGACACAGTCACATTGATAACCAGACTCTTAATTCTTAATAGAGCAATCATGAGACCATATTACACAGGAATGAAAAATTATAGTCACAGGAAAATATCTGAATAGATCTTTACATGTGTAAAGATCTATGGGTAAATCCATCTTCCCCACCCTCTTCTTTTCTAAAGGGTGAAATTGGGGATGTTCCAGATTTGGGGTCCCTGAGCCCAGCTGGGGTAGGAAGAGGCACCTAACTGAAAACAGGGAAATTAGGTGAAAAGCTATCCACTGGGTCAAAGCACCTTCCTCATGACCTGCTCCAAAAAAACAAGCAGGCTACCGAGGGACAAACAAGACAAGTTGATCCTCTGGGGCTTAGGAAGGCAGCCTCAGAGAAAGGCTGAGGGTTCTGACGTCTGGGGATGCTCTAGTGAAATGACTGGGTTCCACCGAGTCATTGTAGGTGGACAGCTGCTAATTGTCAGGTTCTTCCCATGAGCCAAGAAGGTCTCCTTAGCCTGGGGATCCAGCTCAGAGGTGGAGCACCGCCCTCCCAGCATGCAGGAGCCCCTGGAGGTTCAACCCGTAGTATGGCAAAAAAAGTCAATGGTAGAAATCTATGTGAAACTAATATGCAGCCTGCATTTTGTGCACAGTAGATTCTTCATATATTACAGCTATTTCCCGTCCCACTCAGAAGACAAATTGGTGAGCGATTTTGCAAGTGAGATTTCTTCTAACTGGAATATATCTTCTAGGACTGCTTTATGAAAACACAAATTTCAAAACTTCACACATATTATTTTAGAACATTGAGTTCAAATTTGCACATAGCAGTGAATTTACCCAGAATTTGTAACATAGAGTGCAATTACATTGATTTAAATAACATTAACTGTCGGAGACCAGCTCCAACAGGGGGTCTCAGGAGACAAACGGATGGTGAGGAGTCGGCGAAAGGGGGTGGAGAAACAACACAGACACCAAAGTGAAGGTGCTGAATCCCAATCTTTACTTGTGAAGTTCATCATATATACATTTCATTTTGGCAGGTTCATAGTACTTTGTGGTTACAAAACAAGAATCATTATTCAAAGAAACAAAATATTACCTAGCTACAATTAGATAAGAAGAATGTCTCTTGGCTTATGCATAAGCAAGCATTTGTACTTTCAGTTCGCGTTTTGCTTTGAGCTGTTTCTGCTTAGTTAGCTTTTAATAATACTTCAAAATGTCCCAAACTATTGGCCTATACCTTGACTATTCTTTCTTGACTTACTGACTGGAACCGGTGCCATGGTTACGGCAAGTGGTTAACTTGTTATTAATTTTAATCAAACAAGAGTAAGAGCACAAACCATTGTGCACAGGAACAAGAACAAGTTGTCCAGTACTAAACACTAATCTGTCTTCTTAACATTACTTCTTCTTCTCTAGATTTTAATTTAATTTCTCAAAAACTTCCTTGACAGGAATACAGGGAGTTTTTCATTAAACATTAACAATTTACGTTCCACAGGGGAATCATTGCATTTAGAGCAAACAGATCTATTCTTTAGAAGTAGTTGCATTAATTGGGAAAGTCACGTTTTTTTCTTCATACTTAATGGTCATATGAGAAGTCACAACTATACTTATTAAAGGAATACAAAAAAAACCAGCCCATTCCCAGAGACATACTGCGCTCCTCCAGAGGGTGGACGCCTTGCGCCATCCACCTCAGTAGGGCCTTGCCATGGCCTGAGTCAGGGGAGGGGCGCAGCAATTAACAACTACTGTTTTCAGCCCCTCCTGAAAAACTCAAAGGTGCATCAAAATAAGCTACTTTTTCTTACCTTATTTATTTATTTTTATGTGGTGCTGAGGTTCAAACCCAGTGCCTCATATATGTGAGGCAAGCGCTCTGCCACTGAGCCACAATCCCGGGTCCAGTAAGCTACTTTTAACACCTAAACATTATACCAGCCATAGGTTACATGTAAGCATGAAGTTTCTACAAATGTTCAGAATGTATTTCTTCAGTGTTACATACACCTAAAATGATCTCATACACAAAAGCAAAGATAAAATTCAAATTACAAACAAACACGCTAACTTTCCCCATATAGAGTAGAAAAATGCAAAGTTTAATATACTCCTTGAATTCCTTTTCACTTCCAGATTCACTCTGCTGATGGTAAGATTAAAAATTAAGTTTTCATGTTTAAATAAGAAAAATCTTCACAGAATTCATCAAACATTAGATCAGGCACATATGGGTTTCCAGACAATTTAATTCTCCAAGAATTGATATTTCTCCTTTGGAGACCTTTCTCTTCTCCAATCACTGTTCTGCAAAAGAGTAGATCAGTTGTTCTAATAGCCCCAGAAACTGTTCCAAATTCACTCAACTTGCTTTGGTAGGGCTTAGAATGACCTAAGGTAAGAACTAATATTCTAATGAAAGATTAAAACTCAGAATAAAAAAGGCAGTTATTAGAAAACACATATGCTCGGGTGTTTCTCTTCTACTGGCCTAGGGATTAGAGCTGGGAAATCCATCCTTCATTAATATGGAGGTAGACACTGTACCAGGCTCCAATAATAACATGAAAAAACCGTGAGATGGAAAAAGAGCTGACAGGCGAGCTGCTCTGATATGGGGGCTATGCAGAACCTCATATTGGAAGACAGGATCAAAAGAGCATGAACGAGAGTTCTTTTCTGAGTCTTGAGATGAAGTAGTGAAGACAAGTAAATTGTATCATTTGTACCATTCATGACAAGGACAAAGTCCAATTTGCTGCTTTAATGTCAACACAGATTTTCAGATTTCTTTGCCTTATGCTTTCCTGAGATTTCTGAAAATTCTGATTTAGGAATTAAAAGTACTAACTCTAGGGCTCAATAGGCCAGGCTCCAAATGCCTCCTCCAAGAGTTAGAGCTGGGCCTTGGGCCTAGAGTTAGCAAATCATCACACACCACGGGAAAATCAAATAACAACTCTAAAACATGATTAGCACATTCACTGGCGGGAACAAGTTGGGTAGGGATGATTGGTTACTACAAAAAGGGGTATTCATTTGAACTGATTGGTTTAAGCCAAGAGGGGTGTACATGCTGAACTACATGGTTTCCCAACATGTTATCAACCACCATAAACTACTGGGAGAGTCATCTGGCATCCCAGGTATTTCCCTGTCTCATGCTGATTGGTGGTTGCTAGGGGGTTGCTATGGGTCTCCACCTAGCCTGACTGAGTCAGGGACACCTGGCGCAGCAGATCTCTCCTGTTATTTGTAGATAAACCACTTAGCAGGGTGGGAATGTGCCTAGGAGTGCTCTGTGGGTCTTTCCAAGGATAAAGGCCATGTCCCTTCCTTGGACAGGCTTTGCTCTGAGGTAGAGGCTGGTTTTTCACCAGGACTCATACTCCCCTATTAAAGAAGTGTAGAGGTTGATGTCTAGGACTCTCTGGCACATCTATGGAGCTGCTCTCTCACCCCTAGGGTGTAGCTATGGAAGCTCCATTCATTATATCTACACTCCACTTGGCAGAATGATGGAAAAGCCCAAAATGTTGGTTTCTGGCTTCTTCCTGACAGGAAAAGTCCAGGAAGCAGGAGTGATACTGGGGGTTGAACTCAGGGGCACTTGATCACCGAGCCACATCCCCAGCCCTATTTTGTATTTTATTTAGAGACAGGGTCTCACTGAGTTGCTTAGCGCCTCACCATTGCTGAGGCTGGCTTTGAACTCACGATTCTCCTGTCTCAGCCTCCTGGGCTGCTGGGATTACAGGTGTGCTTCACCACGCCTGACCAGCCTCTTTTTTAAAATTGTATTTTTTGCAGGTTCTCACTAAGTTGCCCAGGTTGACCTTGAACTTGGAATCATCCTGCTTCTCACCCTCCTGGGGAGCTGGGATCCTAGGCATGTGCCACTGGATGGGCCTCTACCCTTTCTGTGATTTGCACATTCATTCATTTGTTAAATAACATTTATTGGAGGTCATTGATTTGGACTAAGCTCCTGCACTAGTCCCAACAGACCAAACCAAAGAGGGGTCACTTATACAAAAGTTCTGTCACCAGCTCAGTGGGTCCTTTAGCTCATAAAGGATAGAAATCAAACATGACTAACAAAGAGAGGGCTAAGGAGAATTATTTACTGCATTGATTCGCCCAGCAAGGTGGCTACCCCATGGGCAGAATGGCAAGGACACCAAGGGGCATGCAGCCTACATACATTTTGGATCAAAAATTAACATACCCATAAGCTACATCCTGCCTGTGCCAGTTTGCACACAATCAAAAATGCTTTAGATCTCCTCACTGGGCGTCCCTTTTAACATGTAAATGCATTTAAATAAGGGTCTTGGTTACTTCCCAGCAAGCAGTCGTGGTCCCATCTGCCCCACACTGGTTGGATTTCACCTGTGGTCCTGAACCACAATGTGGTTGGAGGAGGTCCTCCTGCCATTATCTCAAGAACAGAACATGCCATGCTTCTCGGTTCAACTGTCACCAACTTAAACGTAGCCCTTTAGCCTCGTGTTCCTCCTCCCCAAGCCACTTCCAAGAAATCAGGATAGAGAGAGAAAATAGCCAAATCCTCCAGCAGGCCCATTTTAGCCAGCACGATAAGCAAGTCCCCTCTGGTTTAACCTTTACAAAGTAACTTTGAAACAACCAATCCACTCCTGTTTCTGCTCTCCTCAGTCCTTTGCTGTCTACAAAATCAACTTCCTTTGTTCAGCTCATTGGAAAACTCATACTACATTACAGAATGAGGCTTTGTCCAATTCTAGAATTACAAATAAGAACCCATTAAGATCTTTAAGTGGGACATGGCAGAGCATACCTGTAACCCCAGTGATTGAGGAGGCTGAGGCAGGAGGATGACAAGTTCAAGGCCAGCCTCAGCAATTTAGCAAGACCCTCAGCAACTAACTGAGAATCTGTCTCAAAGTAAAATATAAAAATAAAAAATAAAGGACTGGGGATGTAAATTAGTGGTAAAGTACCCCTGGGTTCAATCCCCAGTATGCAAAAAAAAAAAATTTTTTTTTAGAAATATACAACATTAAGGTGATTTGCTGTGAATTTGTCTTTTGATACATTCAACAAAAATTTTTTGAGCACATACTCTGTATCAGTAAATGTAACAGGAACTGGAAATACAATCATGTCCTCTTGGTCCATAGAATGTCAGAAGAACCCTAAGAATAATTTAAATGCCATGGTAATAAGCCTTGTAAGAGACAAATGTAAGGTGTTAAAAATCATTGGCAAAGAGGACCTGATCTAGGGGCATCGGGAAATAAAATTTCTCTGGGAAATTAAATATGCGCAGGGACCTGAAAGATGAGTAGTAATCACTCTGGGCAGAAATTACTTGGTGTTTAAGTATACTGTAAGGGTAAAAGAAATTGAAGTTAAAGCGTAAAAGTTAAAGGGTAAAAGACCGGGCATTGTAAAGTTTCTAAGCTGCAAGGTCTGAGTTAAAATGTAAAGGATTAGGTATTGTTAGGTTTCTATGCTACCTGCAAAACCTGAAATCCCTGTAGCTGTTAGGACAATACTGGAACTGCCCAGTAAATATTCCCACTGACTCCCTGGTTGTCCAATAACTTGGGACTCTGTGTAACTTGTCACGTAGTCATTTAGACCCTAAAACCAATCAGTTTGAATGTGTACCCCGTTTAGAACTGACCTATCACTCCCGCCCGACCTGTTCCCGCCAATGAATGAACTAATCATGTTTAGGAATTGTTTGATTTTCCCGCGGTGTATAATGATTTGTTAAAGGAGACTGTGATATATGTAAAATCCCCGCCCTCCCAAAAAAAGGTGTACTTAAGCAGTGCTCAGCCCCTGCTCGGGGCTCTGGGCTGCTTTCCCTTCTTGAGTGGGCACGGAGCCCCAGCATGCTGGTTCAATAAATCCCCTTCTGCCAATTGCATGAGTGGTCACTTGGTGGTCTCTTTCTCCGACGCTTCGCCGGACCCTTACAATACAATCTCCCTTTCTTTGTTAATTTTATTTATTTACTTTTAAAAGACACATTTATTCAGCACCACAATCAGACTATTACATTTAGCAATCAACAGCATGGGTGCAAAAGAAAAGGTCTACCCCCTAAAACCCTTTGCTGGAATGCATCATGCTTTCCACAGAACAGAAACTAAAATAAACTGTTATTCAATTAGTCACAAATAGAGGCCTCAAGGCTTTTTGCCCATATGTGCATTGTCTAAACCACGTCTTTGTAACAGCTTGGTTCTGCCACCCCTGTGCGTGGCTGAGTTCACAAATGTGTTGAAACCTGCAGCTTTCCTGGCTCTCGTCTGCTGCTAAGCTTTGTTTCCTGGCAGTTTAGTTAAAACCTTCGGCCATGCCGTAGCTACTGCTGCTGCTGGAACCGCTGTAGCCACCTTGGTTTCATGGTTTGCCTAAGTATTGATCTCCACTGCCTTCAGGTCCAGAGCTTCTGACTCCAAAGTTTCCACCCTTCAAGGGTCCAAGATTTGATGTCTGATTGTTGTAGTTACCAAACCATTGTAGTTTCCATCACCTCCAAAATTGCTTTCGTCATTACCAAAGCCATTGTAGCCCTCCCTGCTGCCACCAAAGCCATCACGACCACTGAAGTTCCCTCCACGACCAAAATTGTCATTTTCACCAAAACCACCTGTCAGATCAGGAGAGGCAGGCAGTGACCAAAGGAGGCAGATTTATTTATTATTTTTTTTTTCAAAGAAACACCAGTAGAGAATTGGCAAGGATCATGGGAGAGAAGTATAGGGAAAGGAGAAATACTATGGGTGGAATTTAAGCAAATGACATTCCATGATTGCATAGTTATATCAAGTGAATCTTTTAAAGAGAGAGAGAGAGAAAATTTTTTTTAATATTTATTTTTTAGTTTTCGGCAGACACAACATCTTTGTTGGTATGTGGTGCTGAGGATCGAACCCGGGCCGCACTCATGCCAGACGAGCGCACTACCGCTTGAGCCACATCCCCAGAAAAGAGGCAGATTTAAAAGGGCCGCTGAACAGGCTTTATTGAGATATCACTCCCGGGCGGAACTCCATCAGACCCACAGAGGGGACAGGGGAAGGGTCTGAGGAGAAACCGCGTGGAAGCTAGACCGGACTGGACTTTTATGGGGCTTACAGCAGGAAGGGAAGGGCTTGGGACAGGAAAAGGTGTTTCTAGGGTCCCTTGCCCCCTTGGAGTTGGTCAGGGGAGTTGGCTGAACTCCAGGATTGGCCAGGGGGTCCTGCTGATTGACAGGCATTAATCAGGAGATCTGGCTGATTGACAGGTATTTCCGCCGGCATCTGATTGATGTTCTTTTCCGGCGCGGGCTGCTTTGTTCTAAGTTGCCACCACTGACATAACACCACCTTCATGACCACCACCAAAGTTTCCAGAACTGCTTGGCCCTTTGGCTAGATGGAGCACTAGCCATCTCCTGCTTTGACAGGGCTTTCCTCACTCCACATCTGTGGCCGTTCACACTGTGGTATTTCTGAATGACAATCTTATCCACAGAGTCCTGGGCGTCAAAAGTTACAGAAGCAAAGCCCCTCTTCTTTCTGTTGCCTCACTCAGTCATGATTTCAATGACTTCAATTTTCCCCTGCTGTTCAAAATAGTCTTGTAGGTGATGTTCTTCAGTGACTTCTTTAATGCCACCAGCAAAGATCTTTTTCTCAGTTAAGTGGGCCCCTGGTCTTTGGGAATCCTCTCTGGAGACAGCTCTTTGGTTCCACATCTTTTCCATCCACCTTGTGTGGTCTTGCATTCATGGCTCATCTACTTCTCCACAGTGACATAAGTGACAGGCCCAAAGCCCCTGGAGCGCTTGGTGTTTGGGTGTCTCATTCCCACACAGTGCAGTCCATCTTGCTGCCTCCTCTCCAGGAACAAAGTGCTGTTCCTCCCAGGGCCCTGCTGCCTGGTCTTCCCTGGTGACTCCCATGGCAAGGCTCGGTGGGCAGAAGAGCTCAGACACGTGCTGCTTGCTGGACAGTTTGGTGTGGCGGACAGGTCTCCAAGGACACACACCATGGCATCGTGTAAAAAGTGCTGTCCATCCTGTTGCCCCAGGTTGGTATTGACTATTCTCCTGGGGAGGGGAAAATGGCCTGTCTGAGATGCTGGCCTCCCTCTGGCCATTCTGAGGATAGGCCTGAGATGTCTATGGTGTCCCAGGGCTCCCTGACAATGGCAGGGAGGTGTGCAGGGAGGATCACCGGGTCCAGGTCCCTTTCAGACATCAAATAAGCTCTTTTTTCACTCCATGGCAACCGTCAGTGGCGTTGCTGAAAAACAAAACTGCTGGATTTTTTTTTTTTTTCTGACAATGAAACACAAAGGTTCAGGGAAAAATATGGAAAACGGTATTGTGTGCCCTGGTTGGCGGCACATCTGTTTGAAAGTGCAATGTTGCAGACCCAAATGACTCGGGCTGAATGGCACAGTTAAGGATGAGGCAGGTTTGCAAGGTCCTCTTTAGCAGCCACCTGGGAAGCCAAGCAGCAAGCCGCGGCTCAGGAACTGCCTTGGGGACATTTGAACCCTGCAAACCCAATGGAACTGCAAGGGTCTGAAAGTCCCTTGCAGCTTATTGGAGTCTGAGGCACGTGGAATCTGCCACTGGGGTGCACTGACTGTTGGGTTTGGAACACGTACCTTGCCAGAGATGCCCCTTTTTAATAATGATTCCTGCCCACCGTCAGGAACTGGTAGAGGCAGGGCATCTTATATCCAGAGCACCACATAGAATGCTGTGACCTAACCTGCCCATCCTCACTCTGGTACTTATGAATCTTACCAGTAAAATCGGACAGGTTTAAGAGAGCTTGATCTTCAAGTGGAAATAAATGGTCCATCTAAGATGAGGCCTGATCAGGACCCCAGGAACCAGCAGTCTCCATAGACAAATAGTTACCTTATCAGAAGGGACCAAGAGACTCACAGAGGATGCTTTATTCTTCTGGTGACTACCCGGGGTTCAAGATTCAAAGATGTGCCTGCTGACAGTATGGCCAGGTTTATGGATGGTTCTGGGAAACTAAAAGCAGACAGGGTCCCCTGGACTATGGCTACCCTCTGGCCAGCAGGTACCTATCTTTTGATGGAGACTGGATATGAACAACCCATCCAATGGGACAAATTGCAGGCATGATGAAGGCCACCCTGGCCACTCCTCCCACCATGCCTTGCTACATCCTGCCAATTCATGGCCCAAAGTCCCCCCATCTGGTCAGGAGAATGGCAAAGGAATGACTGGACTATTAAGGGACCCCCAATGTTGGGACAAAGACTACAGGAGAAGCTCACTGCCTGGGAAGGACGAATATATGTCACCCACCCGGGTGTTCACAAAAAAGGAAACTCTGAAATAGAACATGAACAGAACTCTCAAGCCAAGCAGGCTTGTGCCCATGAGGATCAACAGTCACTCACTTGACACACCAGTGGACCAGACAAGGACGTCTACTTCAGATGTGACCAGGGGCCACGGGCTGTGGGGTGACCCTGGAAGATGTCAAGACAAAGGGTGCTGTACAGCCATGCTATATTTGCCCATGGACCCAGATCATCCCCAGAGGAGCCCTGAGTCACAATACCTGAGGACAAGGACACGCCCAGTCTGGCAGATGGACCACACTAGGCCCTGACCCCCAGCCAGGGGGTTATCAGTGGTGCCTCTCTGCCATTTCCCCTACTAAGGCCAGAGCATTGCCATTCCAGCCTGTCATGGACGTGGGAACTGTCAGAGCCACCCTTGGACAGGACCTATGTCATGATTTTGGATGTCTCAGGAGACTGTACTCTGACCTTGGAGGTCTTCACTGCCCAAGTAGCATGACAGCGGGGGCACTTCCCTGGAGTACGCTGGACGTTCCATACCCTGTCAGGAGCAGGCCAGCAGAGCCACTGAAAGGTGGGTGTCCAACCCACATGACACGGGGGCCACTGGACATTCAGCACTGACCCCAGCAAAGGGAAACGTGGCACCACAGCACCTACGGGGACATGCTGAGGCGGGTGGGATGAGGTGTGCTGGCAGCCACCTCCTAGGCTGCACCTGCTACCTCCCAGTCTCAGGTAACCAACCATCCATTTTCTTCTTCCCCATTAGAGCACAGCCTTGGGGTGGCCTGTGGTTCAGGCCACCACAGTACCCCGGACAGGGTCCCCAACCCTAATCTGGAGGCCATGTTTACCCTGAGCGCCTCCTTTAATGGGATTCTATGGGAGTGAAGAACCGGACCAAGGAGCACCTTTAATGGCTCTGGGGCATCTGGTTATCCCATTTGTGTGGACAATGTTATCAAGGTTGTACAGGATGCAACCTCCCTTCCTGGACTGGCTGAGTGAGATCAAAAGGTCAGGGCCAAACAACAAGGGCAATGGGTGTCCTGAGGAGACCTGGGCAGCCTGGGTTGTGGTACCTGGGCAGCTGGCACCCCAAGATAAAGACAGAACACCTCTG
Source organism: Marmota marmota marmota (assembly GCF_001458135.2). NCBI lineage: Eukaryota > Metazoa > Chordata > Mammalia > Rodentia > Sciuridae > Marmota > Marmota marmota. The sequence continues at coordinate 12,407,278 of NW_026000108.1, forward strand.
GCCACAGGAGGTACAGGCATCTAATCTCCCCTCTTGTTCCTTCAAAACACCCAGTGGTGCCTGGATTGAGAACGGTGGGGGTGGGGTGAGCACAGCCGCCTGGCAGGGAGAGAGTTAAAGCATGCTGTATTCAGATCATACACCCCAGACCCTGGAAGTCCTCAAGTGGCCAATCATCTGGCAGGATCCTAACAGCCACTGACAATTCTGATGGAAGGGTGAGCCCCTCAGTATGGGTTCATATACACAGGATGCCTAATAGCCCATGCAAGAGGCTTACCTTGAAAACAGACATAAAACTCTTAAAAATACACATAAAATCAGAGATGTACTCCCAACACTGACATTGATGTGGCTGTTACCTAACTCATGGTTAGAGCAGACACAAGCTTGGTACAATCAGACTCCTAGCAACTCTCTCCAACCAGAGTGACCTTTGTGGCGAGTACTGGCCTGCAGAGTGCCTGTCGCCCTCAGGTGGGGCGTGCTGTTTGGGATTCTTGGGTCCTCAGGTATTTGTGCAAAAGGACACTCTAAATTGGAAGGACCACTCACTCTGACACATCACAGGGTTGCCTGAGGCACCCTGCCAGGGTGGGGAGAGCTGAACTCTGGCTCTACTCTGACAGTCTATGCTGTCCTCCCACTCAGTGTAGGTGCACATGACATGGGGAAAAAAATGGCGCACCACTTGACCTTGACTAAGCAGAGATACCTCCTATTACTGCCCCAGGTATTCAGGATGAAGAGGACTCAGTAACTCTCTAGCCTCGCGGTGGTGGATCTCTCAGTTGTCCTTGATTACCTGCTGGCAGTAGGGGCAGTGTCTGGGTCACTGTCAACACCTCTGACTGTGTATACATCAATAATTCAGGAAAGGTAGGAATCAGCCTGGAGGACCTCCAGCTCCAACGGGATGGTGGTCAGCTGTCCACCAGCACTTCCCCTGACCTGATTCACTCTTAACTCTGGTAGTTAGGGTTCCTGGAGGAGGATTATCCTCCAAGCAGGACTGACCACCCCCCTGGATCTGGTCTTCCTAGTAATCCTGATGAAGTGCTGTCTCTAAATGACTGAGAGATTCTTGGAGCAAGCCATATCCAGAGGGGTGGCTCCAGGGCCTCCATTAGGCCCCATGCTGCCTGCGGGTTCTGGGTGGGCCGTGGTCCTGCCAGACTGGGTAGGTTCTATCTGCTGTTTCAGCAGCAAGGTGAGATTGGGGTGGGCTGTTGGGAAAGTGTATGAAGCCTTTTGACTCTCAGGGACCACATAGGAATGGGCCTTGAGCCTGGAACACTTTCTAATCAAGAGATAAAAGAGCCACACCCTGGGCCCGGTTTGGCCTTGGGTGGGAACACCAGCTCCTGTTGCAGGCTCAGGGTGTGCTTTGTCCTGGTTAAGCATATGCATCAGTGGCCCTCAGGCATGATACTGCTCTCAGAGTTTCAGACTCAGGGCCTGGGGAGGAGATTAGATAAGGTCCTTCTGCTATAGCAGGAGGGGGGTACATGGAAGCCAATTGACCAGTTGCTGCAGGGGGTTTTCCTTGGCAAATCTAACTCCAAGATGCAGCTGGCAGAAGTGCTTGAACTTCTGCTTCTGGTGATAGGCTGCAGATGCCGCCTGCTCAGCACTACATATGCTAGAACAGAAACAGAGAAGTCTGAGCTTCTGACAACTTTGTGGAGTGGCAGTACCTGCCTTAATCTTCTTTCACATGAGAAGATAGTCTCTAATTTGTTTAAGACTCTGTTTAAGAATTTCTTAAACAATGCACAAAAGACTATATAATGGTATATATATATATATATATATATATATATATATATATATA
>NW_026000108.1:12409119-12421877 GCF_001458135.2 Marmota marmota marmota
TATATATATATATATATATATATATATATATATATATATATATAGTACTGAACTGTATTAAAATGCACTTTTTTCAACACACAAACATACAGATACACACACACACACATGCATGTACGCACATGCCACAAACTGGAAGTATGTTATATATAAATATACTAGACTGGCAAACGTATTTAGCATATGTAAGAAACTATAAACCAATTTTAAGAGATAAATTACTTGTATTACTCATGATTCTTTAGAAAAACCAAACCAACAGGATAGATACAGATCTACAGAAAAAAAATAAGGGAATTCATTATGAGAAATTAGCTCATAATGGCTGATTCCTACCTTTCCTGAATTATTGATGTATACACAGTCAGAGGTGTTGACAGTGACCCAGACACTGCCCCTACTGCCAGCAGGTAATCAAGGACAACTGAGAGATCCACCACCTCGAGGCTATATAGGGACTGAGAAGTCACAGAGTCTGTCTACTGCAAGCCAGAGACCCAGGAAAGCTGGCCTAGTCTAATCTTCTTTACTCAGTCCACTGATTCAACTGCTAACCTCTTCCAGACACATCTTCACAGTCACACTCAGAAATAAGGTTTCATGATCTATCTGGGTTTACCTTAGCCCAGTCAAGTTGAACATACAATTAACCATCGCAATACCAAAAGATGAGTAGGTAAAAGGCATTAGCTAGCAGACATTACCAAAGAATAAATAGAAATTATGAATAATCTATGAGAAGATGCACAGCCTCACTATCTAAAATTGCAATTGTTATGCTCGAATTCAGGACCCCCAAAAGACCACCAGAGACCAAGATCGATGTAAACAGCAAAGAGGTGTTTATTGCGAGCTAGCTCCGTCCTCCGCGCGCGCGCACACAGCAACTGGTGATGCCGAGAGGCCCGGAGCCCAGGGTTTGCAACAGTTTTATACATTCTTTGGAGAAAGCAGGGACCCCCACATACATCATAGCATCTCTTAGCAAATCATCACACACCGCGGGAAAATCAAATAACAACTCTAAAACATGATTAGCACATTCACTGGCGGGAACAAGTTGGGTAGGGGTGATTAGTTACTACAAGAGGGGGATTCATTTGCACTGATTGGTTTAAGCCAAGAGGGGTGTTCATGCTGAACTACATGGTTTCCCAACACCATAAACTACTGGGAGGGTCATCTGGCATCCCAGGTATTTCCCTGTCTCATGCTGATTGGTGGCTGCTAGGGGGTTGCTATGGGTCCCCACCTAGCCTGACTGAGTCAGGGACACCAGGTGCAGCAGATCTCTCCTGTTATTTGTAGATAAACCACTTAGCAGGGTGGGAATGTACCTAGGAGTGCTCTGTGGGTCTTTCCAAGGACAAAGGTCATGTCCCTTCCTTGGACAGCCTTTGCTCTGAGGTACAGGCTGATTTTTCACAATGGAATACCACTTCACATCCACTAGATTGGAAAGATAAAGTCCAACAAAGTCAAGGAATGAGACAAATGTGGTAAAATCGGAATGCCTACACGGTGCAGGGAAAGCATTCTCGGTACTGTCTCATAAGGTCAAGGACCCATACCCTACCTCCCAGCAATTGACTCTTACTTTTCCTTCTACAAGTATTTTTGAACTTGTGAATCAGGACACATGTTTAATTAATTAATTTATTTATTTTTGGCCATGTCATTGTGAAACTGGATTTTCTGCTCCCTCTGATATCCTCGGCAGGCCAGGGCTACTAGTGCTACCACCCAGCGGCAGCTCCACCTGCATTTCCTTCCTGGGTTCCTGTCTCTCGTACTCCAAGAATGAAATCCATGGAGAGCAAGAGAGTGAGTGTGAAAGTAATATTTATTTGAGCTCTCACCAAGCAAGAGGTGCCATGAGAGCAGGCTGTCACTTAATGCTAGTCTAGAGGTTTTTGTGGCTGCTCTTGGGGACGTGGTTTGATATTTATGCTAATCAGGTATTGGGAAATGCTAAGGCCATTGGTCTGGCCTGCATCATCCTGATTGATTTGCCCTTTTAGTTGTTGTGTTTAAGTTTTCTGTAGCCATTGCTCAGGTGTCCACCCCATTGTCTCTTTTCCCACCTCTTTGGGACAGAGGAGTAGGCGGAAATGTTTGGAATGTGTCTGCAGGGCAATCTGCTTCTGTGAAGCAACCTGTACTTCCTGTCCTACTGAGAGAAGCCTTTTGGGATGCCCATTGCCTTAACTGCCTGCCTATGTTTTACTATCTGACTATCCTGTCTATTCAATTATTTGGAATTAAAAGTAGAAGCCATCCAAATGTCCATTGACAGAAAATGGAGCCACACAAAACTACACACAACAGAATATTACACATTGGTGAAAATGATCCACCTAAACTTGCGTGGAATAACATGGATGAATCTTAGGAATAAAATACTAAGGGAAGAATGTCACCAAAAAACTATATCCAGTATAAATGCCCTTTAATAAAGCTCAGAAACATGATGAGAAAGCAATGATTGGTGACTTCAATGGTAATGGTAATTTCTAGTCTGGGTTTAAGTAGTGGTTTCACGGGTATCTGATTTACTAATATGCTTTAGAAGTAGCATACACACGATAATTATTCTTCTGATGTATGAAACAACATATTTCAAAATAATTTCTAACCATTAAATGAACCATTTACCCCTCTGGCTGTTTTTCAGCTGCCTTCCCATTTGTTGCCTATGTGTGGCCATCAAATTCCTCATCAGGAAATAAAGGACTGTGGTTCTCTTTCAGATGTGATGGCTTCCCAGCACCTCTTGCACACTGTCTTATGTTTAGGAGATGTTCCAACTTGGGAGCCCCAGAGCCCTGGGAGAAAACTGAAGACTCGTTTCCCAGTGGGTTGCCCAGCCCAAGGCTCCATGGATCCTTGGGGAGATTTTGATTAGGGGAGAGCAATCTGAGGAGGGAGATTCTTGTGGGATCAGAGCTCCTAGTGGGGCAGAAGCAGAGGCTCCTGTTATTCAGAGGTGGCAGTGGTCTTGACACGGAATTTGTAGGGCAGAAATGCTGGGGCGTCAGCTGCAGCAAAGGAAGCCAGAGTGGAGGACAGCAGGGCTCCCATCAGATCAGTCCTGAAGCCCTCTAGACAGTTGCTGGACGCTCTGCCTCAAGTCTTCCCTCTGATCCTCAAACCACCCTTTCAGAAAACTCCATCCCTGCTGAACCAACAAGGGGTGGCATCTGCAAGCTGCTGTCCCCTCCAACTACCTTGGACAGACTCTCCTGCTGTTGTAACAGCCGCAAAGACTGCCACCCTGTTCCAGATTAGCTCTACTTTGTGAAATTGTCCATTGTAAAGGGACAATTCATTTTCCCCAACATTGTAACTTCTTTTAAAAGAGCACAAAACAAAACCACTCTTTAAATAGCTGAGATATTAACTACTGCTGTCAACTATTCTAGGAAATGGGGACAAAAACCCAAATGAAACATAACAAAATTTGTCCCAGACCCTCGAATCAGTAGATGTCTTTTAGTTTTTTTTCAGAACCCAGAAGAGCTGGTGGTTTTCAAATAACATCAAAATACAGGCCAAGGACTTGCTAATCCTGTTCTCTAATTAAAAGAAGAATAATGTTTAACTTGCATGAATATAATGTATTTATCTAAAGGATCGTAGGAGAAGAGAGGAAGGTCATTTGTGATGGCAAGAATGTTCTGACTGAAGAGAAAGAAAAACATCCCCTGAAGACGGCTGTGCACCGAGAGGCCAGGCTTACCACAGCACTCTCCCATAACTAACCACTCCCCTCTTTTCCTCCTCATGTCAACCTTTCCAGGTACCTGAATTCTTTGAAAATTGTCACCAGGATGAAAATCCAGCCATTTTCCTGATCAGCTAGTTGATCATAACAAAACATGATTTCCTTCCCACCAACCCAGTCTCTCAATACTGGCTGTCATGCAGTGAACAGAAATAACATTGGATTGTAAGGGTAAAAGAAATTGAAGTTAAAGCGTAAAAGTTAAAGGGTAAAAGACCGGGCATTGTAAAGTTTCTAAGCTGCAAGGTCTGAGTTAAAATGTAAAGGATTAGGTATTGTTAGGTTTCTATGCTACCTGCAAAACCTGAAATCCCTGTAGCTGTTAGGACAATACTGGAACTGCCCAGTACATATTCCCACTGACTCCCTGGTTGTCCAATAACTCGGGACTTTGTGTAACTGGTCACGTAGTCCTTTAGGCCCTAAAACCAATCAGTTTGAATGTGTACCCCGTTTAGAACTGACCTATCACTCCCGCCTGACCTGTTCCCGCCAATGTATGTACTAATCAAGTCTAAGAATTGTTGCTTGACTTTCCCGCGGTGTATGATGATTTGTTAAAGGAGACTGTGATGTATGTAAAATCCCCACCCTCCCAAAAAAAGTGTACTTAAGCAGTGCTCAGCCCCTGCTCGGGGCTCTGGGCTGCTTTCCCTTCTTGAGTGGGCACGGAGCCCCAGCATGCTGGTTCAATAAATCCCCTTCTGCCAATTGCATGAGTGGTCACTTGGTGGTCTCTTTCTCCGATGTTTCGCGGGACCCTTACAGGATCATTTTTGAACAATCATTCTGCGTTTCATAAACTGAGACCCAACCTGTTCCTGGTAGTAGAGATACAAAATATAAAATTATATATATACACATATGAACACACACACACCAACATGTTTCATGCCCTCAAGGAGCACCAAGTGTCATCAGGAAGGTGGTGCTGGAGACCACTCTTGGTTAATGGGACATCCACTCACGTCCCTTTCCCTCCTTGCCTGCTTCTGTTACAGGAGCCACGAAAGGTCAACGCCCATCCCATGCAGCAAGGTGCAGCCATGTGACCCAGTTCTGGCCAACAAGAAATGGGTGGAAGTCTGCTGGTCGGGGCTCTATAGAAATGTTTTGCTCTTCCCACCAAAGACAGATGAGGGTGGGAGCCATGACTTCCTCCATCCTGCTGCCTTGGGTGTGACTGTGATCCCTGCACCCTCATGCTACCAAGGAGCACAGGCCAGCCAAGAGCTGGGACAGCTGGCACTGCACAAGCAGCTGAACGAATCAACTGGGGTTGGACAAAGCCCGTCTCTGGACTTGCTGCCTTGTGAGAAATGGAGGCTGCTATTAGTTTACATCACTGTTAATCAAAACATTCTGCTTCTTGCAGTTGAAAACATTCATAACTTAGAGAAAAATTTCAAAGAGCAGTAGGTGTTGTAAACATGTTAAGGAAGGGCCTCTGTCTTGACCAACACAGTAGAACCTTCCATGTCCGTGTGCGCCTTACTCTGGGGAGCACTGGAAACTCTTGAGCACCCAATCACAGCAAAACTCCTTCCTCTGCTGGCGCCATTAATGTTACAAAGCTGAGATCAATGGCCAAGTGCCTAATGCCAGAGCTGTGTGAAGGAACTGTCCCCACAGGTACCTCCCAGCACACTCATTCATATTATAAGGGCAGGGCCAGCCTCACGGGCAGGCGACTCATGTAGCTCCACAGGTTCCCGCACCTACAAGTGTTCCGTGCTTGGTTTAATACTCTGCTATTAGCACCTGAAATTCTTAGTTTTTAAACACAGGGCCTCATGTTTTTGTTCCAGCCTCTGCAAATTACATAACTGGATCTGTGAAGAGATGCTAAAATATGAGTACAATAGTATCCATGATTTCACTTTCATGGTTTCAGCTAACCAAGATCTGAAAATATTAAATAGAAACTTCCAGAAATAAACAGTTCATAAGTTTTAAATGACTTTTATCATGGTATATTGTTATAATTATTCTACTTATTATGTAATATTGCTAATCTCTTACTGTGCCTAATTCATAAATCAAAGTTTATCATAGGTATGTTTGGATAGGGGAAAAAACAGTATATATAGGGTTTGTTGCTAACCTGCCCACGTTTCAGACATATACTGGGGGTCTTGAAATGTATTTACTGTGGATAAGGGGCACTACTGTAGACCAAATCAGACATGTGGTACCAATTAACTCAATTTCCCTCACCTCCATCCTCATATATTTGTTGAAATATAAATTGACTTCTTCCTACTGAAGCGCATACATGGTACCCTCACATGAAAACCACACCCTCCTCATGATGCTGACTTGGCCCTGGGGGTGGTTTTTTAATATGAATGTGCAAGGATAAAGAAGCAGCTCCCTACCTTGAAAACAGCCTGTTTGACAGTTTCTTGGTCTGTAGCCTCCCTGGGAAAAAAAACAAATAATGCTGCTGCATGACGTACCTTATTATCTAATCTCTAACTCTCTATGCTTTACAAGAGTTTGCTCAGACTGGTAAGGAAAAATTAAACCCAAGTGAGAAAAAGAAACATACAAAGTATGAAATGTATTACTAGTTTGAAACCATGGCAAAGGAGTGAAGATCATATTTTGAGCAAAACCGCGTAAAGTTATCTGTGTATATTAGTTAGAATTCAAGTTCAGCTACTGTACCAAAGATCAAATAATAGTGGCCCAATAAGAGACATGTCTGCTTCTTTAAGTGACAGCTAAGACATAGCTGTTCAGAGATTAGTCACTGGCCCATTTATGTTACAAAGCTGAGACCCTCTGGTGACCCGTTTCCTTAGTCCTGGGGTTTAAAATGCTGGGGCTCTAGCTCCCCGCATCATGTCTACCTTCCAGGGAGAGAGAGGAGCAGAGGAGGAGCAAGGCTCACACTCCCATTTTTTGGAAATCTTTAGGTTTCTTCCAAGGCACTCTCGGTTCTCCTCCAGCCCCTGGTTGCTCCTTCTTCATCCTGGGCTCGTTCTTCCTCCTTGTTCCAGTGCCTTGGTGTGAAAGGCCCTTGAGCTCAATTCTTGGGTCTTTGCCTTGTCTCCCCACTCTGTCTACCCTCTTTCCTTTCATGGCTTCAGGGATCATCTTCATACAATGACTCCCAAATTTTTATCTCCATCCCAGAACTTTCTCCTGAACTCCAGACTCATTTATCAAGCTGCTTCCTTCACATTGCCCTAGGATGACTAGCAGGTGTGGATACCCCGACCTCCTCCTGCAGACCCGCGTGTCCTCGGCCTTCCCCATCGTCACCATCCTGGTCCTCTCCACACTGATGGCAACTTCGCCCTCATGGTCACGAGGGCCAAAAGGTGGAATTGTCTTTAAGTCATCCCTCAAACCCAACTTCTAGTCTATGAAGAAGGTCCCACAGCTTACCTAACAGACAGCCGGAATCTGATACGGCTCCCGGCTTCCCTCCAAACACCGCAGTCTGACCCTCATCTAGAGCATCACAGTAGCCTAACTGGTCCTTTCCACCTTTGTCCTCCACAGACTATTCTCCACCCAGTGGTCTGAGTAATACTTTCCAAGGCAGATCACGTGTCCCCCTCCGTTCAAAACCCTCTAAGTTCCCAACTGCGCTCAGAGTAAAGGTGGAGTCCTCGGAGTGGCTGTGAGTCCTACATGGTCAGCCCTCCCTGTCTCCATTCGTCCATGATTTTACTTCTCCTGCTCCCTTTCATCCCTCGAGGAGCTGTGCAGCCTCCTCCCTGTTCCTCAAGTGTACCGGCAAGCTCCTGCCTCGGGCCTTGGCACCGGCCGTTCCCCAGGCCTGCAAGCTCTTTTCCCAGATCAACTGTGTTTCATGCTCCCCAGATCCCCACTGACTGCTCCCAGCCTCTTCTCCTCTCTTTTTATCCAGCACTTATCACCTTCTGACATACCATACAGTGTAGCTGTTCTTGTGTGTGTGTGTGTGTCCCCCACTTGTGATTCCCCAGAAGCAAGGATCTTGATACCTCTTATTCACTGAGGTACCCTGAGTGGCCACAGCCATTCCTGGCTTTTAGTAAGTGTTAAACAGATACTTTTAAATGAACTCATGGATGAAGCACGACCTTGCCTTGAAAGCTGCACAGGCGCCCTTTACTTCCACTCCTTCCCATTACCTGAAACCTAGTCATTCTAGAAAAAAGTCAGGAAGTATAGTTTTTAATTAAGTAATGATGTGCCTTGCCGAATCTCCCATTGCTAGAGGAATAGGAAAACTCATTTTGGGGTATAGCTCACACTCTCAATATTTTCCTAAGCAAGTGTGACTGAATAACATTTTCTACTTATGATTTGGTGGGGAGAGATTGCAAAAGTAAAAGGATGGGGCTGGGGGGGCAGCTCAGTGGCAGAGCAGATGCCTAGCATGCATAAGGCCCTGGGTTCAATCCTCAGCACTACAAAAAATAAAAATAAATAAATAAAACTAAAAATATAATAAAAGGAGATTTTAGGAAAGTTAAGAGTATGCCATAGTTAATACATATACTGACTCCTTTAATCCGAACACAAGAAAGAGATATGTACAATTTTTGCTACTTGAAAATGTTTCTCCCTGCCTTCTGTAAATAAATGCCAACGTTTAATTTTTAATTAACTAATTTATTCATTTATTTAGTACCAGCGATTGAACACAAGGGTGTTTGACCACTGAACCACATACCCAGCCCTTTTTATTTTTTAATTTTGAGACAGGGTGTCACTAGGTTGCTTATAGCCTCACTTAGTTGCTAAGGCTGGCTTTGAACTGGCAATCCTCCTGCCACAGTCTCCTGAGCTGCTAGGATTACAGGCGTGCACCACCAAGCCTGGTCAACATTTTAAGTCTGCTGGAAGCAGCGTTGGATCATTAGCCTGTCCAGGGGTCTGCAAAGTGATGTGACTGATATTCATCAATGTTGATGTGACAATTCCCTTCTCTCCTCTCTGATGACTCTCCACTCTGCCTCTCCCTGGGATTCTTCCATTACCTGATGTTAGGTGTCTTCTTTAGCTTTTTCCATTCCCTTGCTTATCTTGCTTGTGATGGCTCACTTAGGGAAACTATCCCATCTGTTGGCTGTAGAACTCACCCTGGTGCAAGTCTGCATCTTCATCTCAAGCCCCCACTGCACATTTTTTTTCCCACTTGCTTCCCCTTCAATGTCCCATTCCTGAAGTATGTAATAACCACTCCCAAATAGCTTGCCTTCACAGCATCTCCCTTCTAAGCAGGAAGGAGGGGTTAGGACCCTAAACACTGCACTTGGGTATGTCTCCCACACCCACAGGCTTTATCTAGCTGATTCCACCTTTCATTTCTCAAATGGAGTCAGCTATCAAGTTCCATCAGAAAGTCATGCCTCCAGCTAGCTTATTAGAAGATAACCTTTCCAAAAATTTAAAATCCTGACTCTGATAGAGAAATAAAAATGAACACATGTCAAAGATTTTATTTCACTCATGAAGGAATTGAGAAACTAATGTGACTCCATTTAAAAAAAATAAATAAATAAAGATTCTCATTATCAAACTCTGTTCTCAGTGAGGGCAAGTGGGTCATCATTGCCAAAAAAATAAATAAATAACAGCAGCTTCTACCTCAAGGCCTGTCCTAAGGAAGAGGGCATGACCCTTGTCCTTGGAAAAACCCACAGAGCACTCCTAAGTACATACCCACCCTGCTGAGTTGTTTGTCTGTAAATAACAGGAGAGGTCTGAGGCGCCAGGTGTCCCTGACTCAATTAGGATAGGTGAAGACCCATAGCAACCCCCTAGCAACCACCAATCAGCATGAGACAGGGAAAATACCTGGAATGCCAGATGACCCCCCAGTAGTTTATGGTGGTTGATAACATGTTGGGAAACCATGTAGTTTAGCACATACACCCCTTGTGGCCTAAACCAATCAGTTCAAAGGAATCCCTCTCTTGTATTAACCAATCACCCCTACCCAAATTGTTCCCGCCATTGAATGTGCTAATCAATGTTAAGAGTTGTTGTTTGATTTTCCTGCAGTATGGAATGATTTGCTGTGTGATGTTGTGATGCATAGAGTATCCCCCAAAACCTATAAAATCTCACTGAACAAAGGACCGGGACTCACTCCCTGGGACCGCTGCGTCGGGAACGGTTGTGAGTCCAGGCTCCAGCTTGCAATAAAGACTCTTGTGTGCTTGCATCGGATTTGGCTCCCGGAGGTCTATAGGGGTCCCACGAATCTGGCATAACAGAATCAAATAGTTGTTATGCTGGGTTCAAAAGAGATTTCTAATAGTGGATATAATATAGGTCGGGCCTACTGAAATCAACAGGCAAATGGAGACAAACTGGTTTTTCTCTTCCCTGGACAGAAATGTCCATCAATTGTACATTGTCCCAGCTTCTACAAAGAGCATCACTGGCTCCTTGTTGACTCCCACATCCACAATAAACTTCACTTCCTGCCTTTCAAGATCCTGTTTAACCCAGCATCATCCTGTTTATATCCACCTTTTATTCTAGGCAGTTCTAACATCTCCACCCCAAGCCAAGCCTAAACCTTCCCACATGCTCTTCCTGATCTTGTGGCCCTCAATCATCTATGTCCTTCTCATTCTGCTGGCTCATTTGGAGCTGTGTGTGTGCATGTTTATTATCTGAAAGCCACAAGGGACACCAACCCTTAATTACCAACGCTACCTTCACTAGACCTTGATCATGCATTCTTTCAAACATCTTCTGAGCACCTCACATAGCAACTAGGCACAATCTAGACACTAAATCTAGGAACTGAATATCCCAAGATGAAAGCCAAGGCCCCAAGATGCCTGGGGGGAGGGTGGGGCAAAGAGAATAAAGGTGACTACACTTTGAGGCAGGCTCCTTTGGGAGCACAGGGAGGCACATAACCTAGTTGCGGAAGGTCAGGAAAGTTTCCTGGAAGATATGGCACTGGTCAAGCAATGAAGTAGACACAGAAAGAACTCCTTCCCATCCCCATGACAAATACCTGAGATAACCATAGGAGGAAAGATTTATTTTGGCTCATATTTTCAGAGGTTTCAGGCCATGGTCACTTGGCTCTGTCATTTTAGGCCATACCATGGCAGCAGCAATTAGTAGAAGAGATCTATTCACCTCGTGGCAATCAGGACAGAACCAGGGGCCCAATATCCCCTCAAAACAACACACCCAGTGACTAACTTCTTCCCACCAGACCCCACCTCCTAAAGGGTCCACCAACTCCCAATAGCCCCGAAGGCTGGAGGCCAGGCATTTGACACAGGTCTTGACACACAGGCCTGGGGGGACACTCCAGGTTCAAGCCATTACATATACCCTCATAAAATTGTATAAGTCTTTTTTAAAAATTTTTTTAAGAGAGAGAGAGAGAATTTTTTAATATTTATTTTTTAGTTTTCGGTGGACACAATATCTTTATTTTATTTTTATGTGGTACTGAGGATCCAACCCAGCGCCCCGAGCATGCCAGGCGAGCGCGCTACCGCTTAGGCCACATCCCCAGCCCAACTGTATAAGTCTTATTAAAATTTCTTTCTTAAAACTATCTTATGTTTACTAGATAATTAAGGATAGCAGAATATGACAACCCAAAATACATCACTTTGACATAAAGATTATTTTGAGCCAAAGGCTGTTGAAAAACAAGAAATGCAAAAGGGCTCTCTGGCCTCACCTTTTCTTTCTGAAAGTGAGTTAAAACTCACTTGTGAATGATGCTCCCCCCATGCCAGGAGGAAGAGAGCACTATGGCCAGAGACAAGGAGTCAAGCAAAGAGAAATCTGCATCATCTAACCTTGTGGAATTAATCCTATGTTCCTTTGGCTTCCATGTATATTTAATTGTTTTTCACAATGATTACTTTGTGCAACCTACAATATAAGTACTGAATTACTTTTCAGGTCCTCATTTCCCTGTGAGGTCTCCCAGGTATATGCAAATTTTTAAATAAAATTTATATGCTTTTCTCTTGTTTGTCTTATGCCAATTTAATTATAAGGCCCAGTTTAAGACCCTAAAAAATTAAGTTTTCTTACTCTTACTTTATAATGAAGCCCTTGAGGATAGGGACACTGTTATAGATACCATTTTACCCCTCGTTTTTTTAACAGAAAAACACAGTAAAAGCACCTTGAAAACTTGGGGTTTGCTGGATGATCCCACTTTAACTACATAGACGCTGGAAATTCTAGCCAACAACCAGTCCCATCCTGCCCAGTCTTCCAGACAGGGTGATCAAATCTCTGCTCTGCCTATGTCCAACCCTCAGGCAGTGGAACAGATGTATTTCCTTGTCGCAACAGAGACTTTGGCAGTTTGCTCTCTCTGCTGATGTGTCCCTTCCCTCCACCTGCTCCCAGAGTTGAAATCAAAGATTCAGCTAAAATTATGATCAGATACTAGTTTAATATTAAAGCTGTCTTTTGTATCCCTCTTTGTGCTTTCCTGGGTTCCCAGAGTTGTATGCAGTCGTGTACTTTTTTTTAAGTGAAATTCTTAAAACGCTTTCAAAAACTAAAGCTATATTAAAACATTAGGTCCTATTTTCAAAAACAGAATTTGGGCCAACTGCCTTACAGTGTTGCATCCTTGGACCAAATGAAAGTTCACAAGCAAGGACAGCAATAAAAATAACTCAGAGCCAGTGTCTTCCCCATCCAGTTGAGTATACTGCAACCGTGACAATGCGACGCACTTCGCGGGTTCCCTAATAGCTTTGCAGCGCTCGCTCCGCCTCCAGGCCGCCTCTCGAGGGACGTCACATGCAGCTCCGCCCCTCTACAGAGGCCTGTCGGGACCCTAAAGCCGGGTCTAGGACCCTCCTGTCTTGGTCCCAGGGCCCACGACAATAGTTCAGTGCTCTTTTCAATACTAAGCCGGTCCCCAAAGCCGCGGGTTCCCCCAGCACCGCTCACTGTTCCAGCGCGCTCCCGCCCGGTCCAGGGCGCACCCACTCACCCCGCCCCCCGGCGCGCGCCG
>NW_026000108.1:12421993-12437578 GCF_001458135.2 Marmota marmota marmota
ACCGCCGACATGACGAAGGTGAGAGGCGGCAGTTGCTCCCGGGCCACCGCGGGAGGACTGCCTGCGGGCGACCTGGGTGCGGGGCAGGGCGGGCCCAGGCCGCTGCGTGTGCGGCTTCTGCGCCAAGTTACACAAATCGACTAAAATGAAAAGTTCCCTCCTTTTGCAGGATCCGCCTTGGCAGGGGCTGGGGTGGGGTCGCCAGTGCCCCCTTCCCCGGAGATTTCCCAGTCTGCTGTCTTCTGATGGCGCGATCTTCCTTCTCGTCCGGGGAGTGCCTGGTTCTGAACCCTGGGCAAGAGAATATGCTGCGGCTACCATTTACCGATCGCACTTTATTGAGCCTTCTCCCTCTCACTGAGCTTCAAAAATGACATGCGCTTATTTCATTCATCATCTTTTTTTTTTTTTTTTTCAGTTCTGGACGTGACCCAAGAAGGGATGGTGACATTATTGTCCCAAATGTCAGCAGAGGTCCCAGAGTCAGCCAGCCTCAGGGTCTGGGCTGTACACCAAGACCTCCTTGCTGCAGTCAAGGGTCAGAAAACAGGGCCTCTGGGAGCAATTTCCCTGAACGTGTTTCTAGAGGAAACGAGATCCTCTCTAGGGAAAGGGGCTCTGCAGAGAGACGCGTTATTTCGTGAAATTAAAAGAAAAGCATTTTCCAGAAGAAAAGGCTGCTCCACCTAATTGGGCCCTGAGAAATTAGAGTGATCCTTTATATTAGGCAATTCAGGTCTGAAACATCTGGAAAGAGGAGTAGCTCAGTGGAAGGGGCACAAGCTTGGGAGTTATGCCGGAGGATCAGAAAGAAATGACTCTCCCTGGTGAAGAATTCTCTAGATGGGGCTTGAGACAGGTCTCCTGGAGGTATCAACAGATGACAGAGGGACCACACATTTCTTCAGTGCTCTTTTCAATACTAAGCCTATAACAGTGACCTGTCTCCTAGGTTCTCCATTTGGTCTATGGGAGTGTGCAGTCTTAGGAAGATGAGAACCTGGCAGAGTTATCAATGCCAAGGAAAGTATATTTTCTTTGGTGAGAAAGACAGACAGGGAGGTATTTAATCTAAGTACCTATGTGGCTTTGTGGGAAGGACCAAGGACAGGAAAAAGTTATCTGGATTTTCACATAGTTCTACTATCCAGGGGCTAGTGTGTCCCACTAGATTTCATTTTCCTTATCTTGTTAAGTGGGAAATATAGTGCAATAGTGCATGCGTGTTCTTTTTACCTCAGAGTGGCCCTAAGGCAAACGAATTTTTTATATATATATATATATAAAGTCTTTGTAAAAGCGAAAAGCACTGGGTTTACTTCATTCTTTGAGTTTTGGGGCCCAGGGGCTTGTAAAGATGAAGGAATATTGCCACCAAGTGCTTGGCAGAACCCTCTGTTCTGCCCCTCCTTTAAGTTGCTTACTTCTTGTCTTTCAGTCTGAGTTGATCAGAGTACCATGAATACAGGTTGAACATCCCTTATTCAAAAATCTGAAATCTGAAATTTTCCAAAATCCCTTCAAGCTATGTGTATATGAAACAAGTGAATGTCAGGTTTAGACTTGGGTCCCATTCTTGAGATGTCTTAAATATTAAAAAACATACAAAAATAGCAAAAATCTTGTGTGGTAGCTCATTCCTGTTACTCTGCTCTGGAGGCTGAAGCAGGAAATCCCAATTTTGAGGCCAACCTGAGCAATGTAGACTGTGTCTTAAAAAATAAAAAGGGATGGGTTATAGCTCAATGGTAAACGCTTGCTTAGCACGTGGGAGGCCCTGGGTTCCATCCCAGATACTGAAAAAAAGCAAAAGAAATCTGAAGTCAGAAACACTTCTTTCTGGTCCCAAGCATCAGATAAGGGATGCTCAACCTGTAATGGCAGAATGTCTAAGATTTGCATCTGATAGTTATAGGAGAGGAAAAACAGACTCTCTTCTGCCCTCAGTTCCATGGTTGAGTCTAAGAAAGTAGGCCTGACACTGACCTAAGGTACATGCAATTTAATTTGATATTTTTACATGTACATAGGATCCTGCAGAAGAAAATGAAGACCTGGAGAAGCATTAGGCCCAAAAGCTTTTTATCTTTCCTTTTTCTTTTTCTGGTACTAAGAATTGAACCCAGGGATGCTTTACCACTGAGCTGCATCTCCATGCCTTTTTACATTTTTATTTTGAAATAGAGTATTGCTTAGTTGCCAGGCTGGCCTTGAACTTTGATCCTCCTCAGCCTCTAGAATAGCTAGGATTACAGGCTTGGGCCACTGAACCTTGCAGTTTTATACCTTTTTAAACAAAGAAAAATGAAGCGTGGGGGTATGACAAGAGGAAGGAGGTTGGCCTTTGTCTTGCCATTTGGGATAGGCACTGGGAAATATATTGGTGTGCTAATGGAAGATAAGGCGTATTTCAGCAGGTTTGTTTGTATAGGTTCATTTTGGCATTAACTTCCAGCTGGTGGTGATGAGAATGCTCTCCCTAGTTTAGTGAGGGCACCTCTCATGGGAAATTTTATGCCCTGCTTTTAGGTAAGAAAGGGGGGGCTGGGATGTAGCTCAGTGGCAAAGCGTCTGCCTTGCATTCGCAAAGCCCTGGGTTCGACTCCCAGTTCCAAAAAAGACAAAAAAAAGAACCCCACCAAAAAAAAAAAAAAAAGATTAAAAAAAAAAAAAGAAAGGGGGATTTTTGAGAGCCCTGCCTACATTGTCTGTCTCTCCGGTGCCAACAGCTCAAAGTAATTTATATGCCAGGGCAGCATATTATGGAATAACATGTTCAGAAGCCCTTCAGGGTCTAACTTGGTGACAACTGGATTTTTTTTTTTTTAAACCCCTTTCTTTCTGGGGCTGGGGATGTGGCTCAAGCGGTAGCGCGCTCACCTGGCATGCGCCGGGCGCTGGGTTCGATCCTCAGCACCACATACAAATAAAATAAAGATGTTGTGTCCACCGAAAACTAAAATATTTAAATAAATAAATAAATAAACCTCTTTCTGCTTTGTGTGAAAGCAGAGTTCTTTCCTGGGGGTGACCATGCAAGACAAGGCATGGGACCCAGAGTCTCTGTAGGAATTTGAATCACTGAGGCAGGTGGAGTGCGTATATTGGCCATGGCTGCTGCTTTTTTGGTTTTGTTTTTCTGTCTTCATGGAGGGCACAGTTTTGGTGGAATTATGTGTTCCTTCTGAATTTCTGGAACTCGGGGACTCCTGAACCCCGCTGAGGCATCTACTCCAATTATACGCATCTTTTTTGCTTTGTTCTCAGGGCCTTGTTTTAGGAATCTATTCCAGAGACAGAGAAGAGGATGTGCCACAGTTTACGAGTGCAGGAGAGAACTTTGATAAATTGGTGGCTGGAAAGCTGAGAGAGATTTTGAATGTGTAAGTATTACCTGGGGGTCCCAGTTCCTAAAAGTTCCCCAAATCAAAGGGGGTATTTTTCTATGGTGTATTGTAGATAGATAAGTTGTACACAAACACCCGGGCCAGGAAATTCTTGGTGGAAGTGAAAGTGCAAGTCTGGAAGGCCCTTTGTCACTTTGCCTTTCAGTATGGGTGGGTCTGCAGTTCTGGGAAGTCAGATGGTTTCCAACCCAATCATAGACCTAGTGTGGAGGACAAATCCTGAAGGATCTGGAAAGTACCAGATTTCCTCAACCCACCTTCTTGGCTCAAATTCACTTTCCTTATTCTCTCCCTTCCCACCAGCCTCTCTGTGTCCTTTAATTAATAGTTAAAAAGCAGTATAAGGGTTCTACCTTTTTATTTTGTGCCTGGAGCTTGAAGGCTTCTCAAAAATTAAAAGTACAACTGGATTACCCAAAGATGTAGTAAGAATGCAGACTGTGATTCAGTAAGTCTGGGAGGGGCCTGGGATTCCCACCACTCTTAGATTAGCTAGGGTCTATAGGAACTAGAGAGACATTGGAGCTGCTGGTTCCTTTTGGCAAAAACAGAAGTGTCATTAAAAGCCACTGCAGCTTCATACTATTCAGATTATAGATATCCTGTTTGAATCTACTAGATGCAGTCTAATAATTAAATAATGGATGTGTTACAGAATCTGCAGCTTCTCTTAGCTAACTAGTCCTTCACCAGTAGCCAGAATCTTCTCATGTGCTTAAGTCATTAATCCAAAAGCCAACTGCTGTACTACAGATCTCCCTGACCTCCTGACTGTCGACCCACAGCACTTCTCATGCCCCTGGCTGCACTTTAGTATGCCTTTTATAAGAAACTGCCCTGTCTCCCATCTGTAGATAAGCCCTCACCTACGTTCTCTAAACCAGGCACACTGCCGTCAAGTCAACCACTCGGGTACCATGGTGTTGTGTTGGTGTGCTGTGTCGTTTAGTAGAAAGGTTGGAGATTCTTTCAGTCCAGCCATCATCCAGTGCTCACATCCAGTGCTCAGATCCCCTGTGCAGTGGCACCAGCATTGCTTCCATTGCTATAAGTAAATTTGTGTTAACTCTAATCTGAAAGTTTGCTACAGTTTTTGAACTAGAGTTAGAAGTACTGCATCTAGGAAATCCGAGCTGAGAACATTCTGTAAAAGTACAAATGAAACAACGTCCACAAAAGCAGTTAGCAGAATATTATGATAATACTAAAGGTATGTATATATTACTTTCCAGGCAAACAGAGCAAACTGAAAATTTCCAAAACAATTATTTCTTTTTGGTTTAGATCTGGACCACCTCTGAAGGCAGGCAAAACCCGAACCTTTTATGGTCTGCATCAGGTATGAGATGATGATGATGTGTCTTGTGAACCCTCAGTAAGATCACCTCTGGGTGCCTTGTACCGTAGCTGCCCAGTCATGCTAAGAATTTTGTATTGGATTATATAGTTTTATTCCAAAGTTAAGCAGAACTATCATTTAAGATTATAAAGTGGCGTATCACTGTCTACTGCTGGTCTTGTGTTCCTCAGTCTGAAGGCTTTGTCCAGCATGGCTCTGTCTTACATAGAATTGTTTGCAGGATTATCCTCACTCTGTCTATCAGACACACCTTGTAAAAGGTGCCGAGAATAAAGTGATAGTGCGGGAGCTCAGTGAGTCTCTCTGCTGGAAATGAGCACTTTCAAGAAACACAGTGACTGATGGTGTGTTTCTGTGGAACAGGACTTCCCCAGCGTGGTGGTAGTTGGCCTAGGCAAAAGGTCAGCTGGCGTCGATGACCAGGAGAACTGGCATGAAGGCAAAGAAAACATCAGAGTTGCTGTCGCAGGTTACTTTACTTTTTAAGTTTAATACTGGTCAAGGTTCTCGAGTCCACTCTTTAAGACTGTCTCTTCTCCTTCTTTTGTCCTTTCGCCATCTCTACCCTTATCACATTTGCACAGAAGTAATTCACCTTAACAAACTCAATTTCCATTTTTTGAATGTTTGCCTCTAAGAAGGATATAGAGGTTAGCTTATGAAGTTTTTGTTTTTAATATTTCTCCATAGTTAACATTTATCAAATACTTAATATTGGAGTTTTACTATGGTCTGTTCACTTTTATAGCATTGGCCTTAGAACTGTATTTTACCAGAAATTTTGGCATGTGGATTTTTTTCCTCTTTGTAATTCTCCCCTGGTGTGCCCAACTTTTAAGTAACAAGGAGTTATATATGTACAACTCGGAGAAAATGGGAGTAGAATGTGGGGTGCTCATTCATCACTCTCAAAAGCTGTGTGCTGGTCCCAGTTTTTCGGGTGGATGGCTTGAAAGAGTTGAGGTGGACGCTGTTGAGTCACCTTAGCTGAGCAGCAGTGAGAGCCTTCACCTCAGAGACTGTGGCTGAGGTCTTTGAGATCCATGCTGAAGCAGCAGGAATGGGCTTGATTAACACCTGGCCCTGTGTGTATCATAAATGCTTGTTAAACTTACTTTCAAAGTTTATGTTAAGGGTTCTCTCATAATTTTTATGAGAGTTTTTGCTGACACGATCTTAATAAAATGCTGTGTTAATAATGGACTTTGCTCAGGTGCAATCTCATGGTCATCTTTTCTCTGTCCCTCTTAACTGGGGAAGCCCTGGTGGTTGGGAAGCTTCGTCTGGAAGCACTGATGGTCAGAAATGACCCTGGTACTTGCTGCTTCTTTCTGAGGGGTCTCCCTGTGTGAGGAGCCCTGTGGTGATCTGAGGGCCTGTGCTCGGCTCTGCCTGTGAGGTGCGCCCCGGCCTCGTTTTAAGAGGAGGAAATGGAGGACTAGAGTTGTCACACTGGGGTTGGAAGCCCGGTGCTTCCTCAGCACACTGCCCACACACTGCCTTCTGCTCCTCCAGTGTCTCTCGCTGACTTCCATTCCGGTTCCTCTGTCCTTTTGCAGCTGGGTGCAGGCAGATTCAGGACCTGGAGCTCTCCTCTGTGGAGGTGGATCCCTGTGGAGATGCTCAGGCGGCGGCAGAAGGAGCGGTGCTCGGTCTCTATGAATACGATGACCTAAAGCAGAAAAAGAAGATGGCAGTGTCCGCGAAGCTCCACGGAAGGTGAGGGAGGGAAACCGAGGCGCGGTGGTGCTGTCCGGTGTCCGACAGTGTGGTCTTTTGGACGGGAGCCGCCTGCTTCTCAGTGTCCGGCGCTGCTGTGCGCTCTGTCCGTAACCTTCCCATGGCCCCAGCCATTTTAATGTGTGATAACTGTCCCCAGGCTCTGCTCTAGCCTTTGTCATGTGCTCCTCCACGCTTGCTGGACACTGGGAATCTGTAATGCGGGGGAGTGGGGAGGAAGGAACGACATGCAGACGTGTCCCAGTGGGTTTCATTCCATTGAGTTGGCATCCACCGGCATTGGACTGGATGCCAGAGCTACGTGGGTGAAGGGAACTGGTTTTTGGCCCTGTGGTCTGGCACGGGGGTGGCTCAGTGGATCATTGAGCACCTCCTTTATTTCAGTCTTAGAACCTGGGAGACAAGGTCACTGCTGTGAGAGAAGATCAGAGACCTTAGGTATGGGGAGCCATGAGGGCAGGGGTGACCCTGACACAGCTGGTGCTGGAGAAAAGGGCTCTGTAGTGGTCAACCTGGTTTGAGTCCTGGCTCTGCCACTTAACTCACAGTGGCCTCAGTTAAGCAGTTGAAATCTCTGGGGAGTTGTACTCTTAACCCAGAGACAAAGTGTGAAGTGTGTCATATGTGACGCATGGTGACCCACTGAGCTGTCAACTGTTCTTTTACCCATCTCCACACTGTTAGCTCTGGTGCACAAGAAGAGCTCTAGGATCATGAACCACGGGCCCACGTATGTTCTTTTCTAAAGCTGATCCTTATTATCAGGGACTTCGTTGGGATTTAGAGCCCTGACCCAGGTAAAAGAAGGCGGCAGAGCCTCAGTTCCACATCCAGGTGGTTGCTTCGCCTGCTTGGTGATTAGCACTTGGGACTGCGCTATCTGCAATGCAGGGAAGGAGAACAAAACAGAAAGCCCCTCCCACAGTTTCTGTGGTAGATTTTTAGCTTCAAAGACCCATCTGTGCAGTCCATTTCTGTTTAGGGAGGATTCTGAAGTGGACTTCCCGGCCAAGTGTCCCCAGGCCCTCACCAGGGCCTGTTCTCTAGCTCTTCACTGTACCGCCAGCTGCCTGGGTCACGTCACAGAGAACAGACCAGGTCCTGTGTGTCAGCCAGTTTCCATCTGTTGTCCTCCTCTTGTTTGTTGTGGGATAAGAGCCTCTCCTGGCCACAGGTCAGTGTTGTGGGTCATTGACCAGCAGCTCTGCTTTCTTCTGCAGTGGGGATAAGGAGGCCTGGCAGAAAGGAGTCCTCTTTGCTTCTGGGCAGAACTTGGCCCGCCAGCTGATGGAAACTCCAGCCAATGAGATGACACCAACCAGATTTGCCGAGATTATTGAGAAGAATCTCAGAAGTGCTAGTAGTAAAACAGAGGTCCACATCAGGTAATTCAGGATTATGTTGTAGACTTTGGGATGCTACACGCAGGAGCCTTTGAGATCCTAAATCCAGCTCCCTCTCCATTCAGAGGAATAACTGAAGACCATAGAGGCCAGATAACCACCAGCAGCCCCACAAGCTGGGACAGGGCTCATTTGAGGTTCCTTGTGTCTGTCTTTCCTTGCCTGTGAGAGAGTGCTGCGACTTCCTACTCATGTCAAGGTGTCCACGTTTTGTATCAGCTTTGTTTAGACAGAATTCACGTGCCACATAAAGTGATAGTGATTCATAGTATATTCAGAGTGGGCTACCATGACTAAGTCAAGAATACTTTTGTGACCCCCAGAGGAAACCCTTTACCATTAGCAATCACTCTTCATTTTCCTGTCCCCTGAAGCCATCAGTTGACAGACTTTGGAGGTTATTTCCACCTTTTGGGTACAATCTGATCATTGTGAACAAGTTTCTGTGTGGACTTGTTTTATTTCTCTTGGGTCTGTAGCAAAAATGTAATCACTGGACCAAATGGTAACTCTGATTAACTTTTCGAGGAACATACTTATTTACTTTCTTGTTTTGGTGAGTTCTTCCTATCTTTACTTTTTGACACAAGTGAAGAATGTATTATTCCTTACTAGTTATTGAATGAGAATTTGTGCCTCGTGGAGTCCCTTGGCTGGACTGCAGGATGGTGCTCCCAGGCCTGCTGAGAGCCATGGTCAGCGATGGGCTATTAACGTCTAGCTCCTCCAGCTTTCTGGAATCTCCTGGAATCTCCCCACAGCCCTGTATGCAGCCCAAGTTTGAGTGTTTGGGGATTTATGATTAAAATAAACTGACAGATATTTGCTTTGTTTAAAGAATTCTTCACTATCAAAGTAGTTTCTCAGGTTTAAAAGAATTCTTCAGTAGTTAATTGTGATTAGAATTCATCTTTTTCAGGAAAGTCCCTATGGTCTAGACAGTGAAGAAAACATTGTAGGGCTGAGGTTATGGCTCAGTGGTAGAGCGGCTGCCTAGCATGCGTGACATCCTGCCCTGTGTGGTACTTTAAGAGCTTATATATTACACTTTTAAACATACTTTTGAGCTTTTCTAAATTATTTTGAAATAAAGGTTCGATCCTCAGCACACATAAAAACAAAATAAAGGTTTTTGTGTCCAACTAAAAAAAATATGTTAAAAAGAAAGAAAATGTTGTATAGAAAGCCCAGGACTTAGAACTTGCTAGAACCTTTATAAGTTTAACCTGCCGCAGTACGTAGCCTCTGTAGAGGGGTTGTGGCAGACTGTTCCTTGTCTTACAAGAGAAGACACCAGAGGTACTTTATGTCAGAAAATACTGGCAATGCTACCACACATCAGTGACGGCACCTCCACCGTGCCAGGGAATTTGGCAAATGAGTGCACAGTGGTGCTCCTTGTCCTCAAAGAAGGGAGGATCTCATTGGAAGGACCAGGTTGGGGAAGGGAGGATGGGGAGGCCTGCTGAAGAACATGCAGCCTAAGCAGAGCCCTGATGGTTGCTGAGGAGTTAACCAACGAGAATGGGGCTGGGCATTTCAGGTGGGGAAGCAGGTGAACCGTGGCCCCTTGGGAATAGCAAGGCTTATGGATGAGCAAAGGCAAGAGTTGATCAGGATGCGCGTGTGGGTGGCAAATGACTCATTAAACTGAGACATAGCTGCACCACACCTTGTCCAGTGTAGGCGGGTCTCCATTAAAGAAACAAAGACAGACAATTCTTCCAGAAGGGCCGGACTTAATGAAACATCAAGTCCTGAGTTTGTGACTAACATGCCTTTATGGTACAGCCTTGTTTCTTTTGACACGTTTATTTTA
This sequence comes from Marmota marmota marmota, assembly GCF_001458135.2. Taxonomy (NCBI): domain Eukaryota; kingdom Metazoa; phylum Chordata; class Mammalia; order Rodentia; family Sciuridae; genus Marmota; species Marmota marmota. Next base: position 12,431,723 of record NW_026000108.1, read on the forward strand.
TTTTTAAAAAATTATTTTTCCTTTGACAGTTTTGGCAATCCTAGTTTTATACTTCTGACAAATGGTTGGGCAAGTGCCGGAATATTCCTTGGAAAGGATTGCTGCTGGTTTGTCTGTAGCAGTGGAGGCCTCGTTACTGTGGCTAGAAATCAACACAAAGCCCTTTGTACCTTTAGCATAGAAAGTGGCAATATGGTGTCAATTTTCTAGTTTGCACTGAGAAATGTTTCTATTTCATTAGTCTCATCGATCCTATGCTAATTAAATAAGAATTAACTTATTTTCCTACTTTAGAGACATCTCAAATGACAGTTACAGCTGTGAGAAATAGTGTGACATTGTTGAAAAGAGAACTCCAGCATTTCTAAAAGAGCAAATAAGTAGGTTATTTTAGTCCAGGAAGAGTAGTATAGCTTTGTTAGATTTTTGTTAGTTGGTTGATTTGGGGAGGGGGCATTTTTAGAAATACCAAAAATAATGAGCATCTTAGCTCTTTTTATGCACCCTTGTGGTCTCAGGGCCTTGCTAGTCTCATCTTTTATGAATTAAATCTTTAGAAACATCTGAGTAGGTTGGGGGGAGCATTTTTATTTATTGACTTTACATTATTACCTGAACTGTATTAGTTATCATATATAAATTCTCCTAAGAATGCCAAAGTCTTTTGATTGAGGAATCCTTAACTTCATGTAGATGAGCAAATTGACTCAGAATCAAGTGACTTGCCCAAGAATATACAGGAAACAAATGATCAGATGTGATAATCAAAGCCTTACTGTGTGTGATTTGTTTTCCCTGAACTCAGGGCCTCACGCTTGGGAGTGAGTGCTCTACTTCTGAACTATACCTCCTGCCCCGTGTGATACTTTAAGAGCTTATATATTACACTTTAAACATACTTTTGAGCTTTTCTAAATTATTTTGAAATAAAGGTAACCGTATATGTGCTTTTATCCCCTTTATACCTTATAGACCCAAGTCTTGGATTGAGGAACAGGAAATGGGTTCATTCTTAAGTGTAGCCAAAGGGTCCGACGAGCCTCCAGTCTTCTTGGAAATCCACTACAAAGGCAGCCCTGACGCGGGGGAGCCGCCCCTGGTGTTCGTTGGGAAGGGAATCACTTTTGACAGGTACTCGAGGGGGGTATCTGAGCTTTGTATTTTGGTGAATGTTTTGTATGCTCTTTTTAGTGCTTAATTTGATTCATAAGCGTGGTATTTGGTCATATTATGCTCCCAGTTATGAAATGCTCATATGTGTTAGACATAGGCATTTTACATATATTGGCTCAGTCTTACCCCTATAAGCTGGCTATCATGGACATTCTACAGTAGCCAGCTTATAGGGGAACCATGACTCAGAGGTATTAAGTAATTTGTTCAGAGACCCATAACTAAGAATTAGAGCCAGAAGTGAAAATCAGGTCTCTCTTTAAAATATCTTCAAATCTCTGTGTCCCACTCTGATTCTCCCTTGCAAGGCTTACTGCACAGACAGTGCAGCTGCCGCCGCCATCCCCTGCCTTCCCTTGGCTTGCTTTAGTTGCTTCCTGCTGCAGAACAGTCCACTCCCGTTAATCTGACTGAACCATAAGTTCCTTAGAAGTGGAAGCCACCTCGGGTTATTCCAGCCAATAAGGGGCTGAATTGGAGAAGTCAGTGTATTTTGGTATTTCCTATGGGAATCATCTGCCACAGAATATGACTGTCAGGGATGCTGGTGGCTGTGAAGCATAAAAAGAGTGAGTTGGCCAGAAAACTAGGTTAAATAAACCAAATGAGGTTTGTTTTTGTTTTCTTTAGCTACAGAACTTCTCAGGGCACAGAATGTCACATTTTCTGAATTTTCTTTTGTAAGAATCTTGATTCTGGAAGTCATGTTCCAGGGAAACTGCTTTGGAGAATGCTGCTGAAGAACAACAACAAAAAAACAAATTCCCCAGTACACTTTTGCAACTATTCAGAAACTCCATGTAAAACATGAATGTTCTGTTCTCTTTTGTTTTTGTATTTTCATTTCCTTTGGTGCTGAAATCAAACCCAGAGCCTCTCATGTGCTAAGCATACACTCTACTACTAACTCACCTCCAGCTTCAACTTCTCTTCTTTAAACATTGGTCTCTAAATGATTTTCATTGTGTAGTCCATCAGAAAAAGATTTCAAGATATGTATATTTATTTATGGTGGATGCAAATGCTACACCATTTTATATATACTAAAGTATATATAAAACACGACAGCAAATAAAATTAGGAAGAAACCCTGTCTCAAAATAAAAAATTTTTTAAAAGGCTGGGGATGTAGCTCAGTGATAAAGCACCCCTGGGTTCAATCCCCAGTACCAAAAACAAAACAAAACCAAAAAAAAAAAAAAAAAAAAAAACTTGCTAATTGTAGTGGTTTTATACTATCAAGTGTTAATAGTTTTAGGGAGATATTTATGTTCAGGGTGAGATTTATTGTTAATTTAAATCCATATTTGTATTTTTTGCTAAAAATATTCAGCAAGATCCTTTGGTTTAGAGAAGTCTTCCTTGCAGAAGCATCAGATTTAACTTAAGATGTGAGAGAGCAGGAGGAATTAGTTCAGTAGGAACTAGGGATGAGTGTTAGGGCAGGGGAACATGGGAAGGCTGCAGAGTAGGAAGTAGTGTCAACTCTGGGTACTGCAAGAATGTCAGTGTGGCTCTGCACCAGAGCGGTTGGGAAGATGGGTGAGATGCGCTGGATACTTAGGCAGGATCTATTATTCTGGGCCTTGAAAAGGTTTCTGGCAGAGGGAATGACGGTATATATGCAGTAAAATTCACCCTCTAAGTGTTTGGCTAAGTGAGCTTTAACAGAAGAATCCAACAGGGACCAATACTGAGAAGATAAAACATTCCCTTCACCCCAAAACTCCCTTGTGCTTCTGCAGTTATTCCCCACCCCTGCTCCAGGCTGCCAATTATCTTTCTGTTACTGTAGATTAGTTTTGCCTGTTCCAGAAATTTATATAGATGGCCTCTGGGCTGTCTCAGCCCAATGTCTTCAGTATTTATCCATTTCATCAGTCACATCAGTAATTTGTTCCTTTTCATTGCTATGTAGTACCATTGTATAGAAATACCCAAATTTGCTTATCCATTTATCTGTTGATGGGAATTCGAGTTATTTCCAGTTTTAGGCTATGGGGAATTAAGCCAAGATCATCTGAAAGCTTTTGTGTAGCCACATGTTTTCCTTTCTCCAATGAGGTTCAGGTTCAAAGGACATTCTTTCCTATGACCAAAGTGGTCATCCCAGTTTGCATTCCTGTCCTCAGCTGACAGGACTCACATCTTCTGCTCCTTTCCCTTCTTGACATGATCCGTCATTCCACTTGTGACGCTGCCATAGGGGATGCAGTGATACTTCTTTGAGGTTTACTTTGCATTTCTGTAATGATTGATGATGTCGAGCATGTCTTGACTTGTTTTTTTGACCATTGACCTATCTTCTTTAGTGAGGTGTTTAAATCTTTTACCCTTTTTGATAGGGTATTTTCCTTAAAAGTTAAAAGTTTTTTAAAAGTATATATATTCTGAATATAAGTCTTTTATCAGATGTTATTTGGTTAGGAATATTTTTTTCCCAGTCTGAACCTTGCATTTTCATTTTTTTTTAGTAATATCTTATGAAGAACAAGTTTTGATTTGATGAAGTATACGTTCAGTTTTTTATAGTTCATGCTTTCTTTTGCTCTAAAACAGTATTGCCCATGCCAAAATCTTTTTTTTTTCCATCAATAAGACATTATAGTTTTTAAGTCAATTTTAGCTTTTTAGGCTATGATCCACTTTGAATTTCTGTATATGGTGAAAAAAGGCCTAAGGTTTTCCTCCCTCGCCTGCCTGCCCTCATTATATAGTCATTTATTTCAGCACAGTTAGTTGACAGTACATGAACTACCATTCCATCATAGACATGGGACTACCTTAGCATCTTAGGACAAAATCAGTTAATCATGTAGTTTGAGATCTATCTCTGGACCCTGCATCTGGTCACTGGTACCCTGTGACTAAGCATCTTGATTCCTGTAGCTTTGAGTAGGCTTTAATGAAATCTAGGATGATTTTGAAAAGATAGCAAAGATGAGTCCTGATCCTTGGTTGGTGGCTACTTTGGGACTAGTCGTAGGCATAGGAAGCAAAGCTCCCAGAAAACACCTTGGGCTAAGAGTGGCAGGTGGAAGGAAGTATAAATGCAAACCATCTCATTANGTAGCCACCAACCAAGGATCAGGAGTACAAAGCCAGCCTCAGCAATGGCAAGTTGCTTAGCAACTCAGTGAGATCCTATGTCAAAGTAAAATACAAAATAGGGCTGGGGATGTGGCTCAAGCGGTAGCGTGCTCGCCTGGCATGTGTGCGGCCCGGGTTCGATCCTCAGCACCACGTACAAACGAGGATGTTGTGTCCGCTGAAAGCTAGAAAATAAATATTAAAAATAAATAAATAAATAAATAAATAATTTTAAAAAAAAACAATCTAGAAGAGGAAAAGTTATTTTTGGCTCATGATTTCAGAGGTTAGTCCATGGTCAGTGGACTCCATTACTCTGGGTCCACCGTAAGGTGGAACATCATGGCAGAGGGCTGTAGTGGAAGGAAGCTGCTCAGGACATGGTGGCCCAGAAGCAGAGAGAGGGAAGAGAAGGGGCCACTGGAAAGACCGACCTTTCCAGGACACTCCCCAGTGACCCACCTTCTCCAGCAACATCCAGCCTGCTTACAATCACTACCCAGTCCATTCAAAGTAGGATGGACTGATTAGGTTACAGCTCTTGCAATCCTGTTATTTTACCTCTGAATATTCATACATTAACACAGGAACTTTGGGGGGACACCTTCTATTCAAAACATAACAATGAGATGAAACAGATAGCACTGATATTATGATATGGAAACATTTCTAGTAGTACTGCTTAAATTTCATTCAAATATAAATAAATTGAGCTATGATACCTATCTAGAATTATTTTGTATCTTTTATAAAGTCTACAACATTAAAATAATTCAACATTGAGATTCTAAGTTGAGAAATATGAGTTTCTTTGGCAGGTGTGTGGTGCTTTTATATGGTTATGTTGCAGCTGTCCTTTTCCTTCACAGTGGTGGCATCTCCATCAAGCCTTCTGCAAGCATGGACCTCATGAGGGCTGACATGGGAGGAGCTGCCACAATTTGTTCAGCCATTGTGTCTGCTGCGAAGCTCAATTTGCCTATTAATATCATAGGTGAGTGGGGCAAGGGATTGTATATCTGAGATTCTGGAACCCAGCAGATGCTTGAACTGAGACAACAAACATGGCTTTCTCTGATCTGAAAAGATCAAGAGACAATTTTTAAATAGCTTGATGAAAAGCTAAGTGTTTTATGTCCAAGCTGATTCAGCTAAATGTGTTTTGCAACTAATAGCTGTAACTGGAATTGATTTTACTTCTGCAAAAAGTGGTTAGCAGTCAGGGGCATGTATATCAAGTTTGTGGTTTACTCCAGTGGAAACTGCTCAGTAGTCAGGTCAAAGGGCACTCTTGGCTCATTTACAGATGGTCTTATAGGATTGTGGCCAATTAAATGCCTGATACACAGAAATTGCCTGGTACAGAAAAAGCATTTAGTACAATGGCACCTCTTAGCATTACAGAATGCCAGCTTCCATAGCCGGTGATGCTGAGAGTGTGTAGCATTACTAATACCAAGTTTTGAGAAGAAGAGGGGGAAGGCTTAGGTTACCTGACTTAGCCAGTGTCTCATCCATTGCATGGGGAAGGTAGAATGCAAGTGTGTCTGACGTACATGTGTGTGATCTTTTTTTTTTTTTTTTTTTTTAACT
>NW_026000108.1:12438033-12439842 GCF_001458135.2 Marmota marmota marmota
AAAAAAAAAAAAAAAAAAAAAAAAAAAAACATCAATCTTACTTTTTTGTATATCTTGAATATGATGATATAACTCCAAAAGATCCAAGCGGTTATTATTGTTCAGCCAAATACCTAATAAATGTTTTTTAACTTTCTCCTAATCCCATTGGGAAGCATTGTATTTGGCAGCAGTAACACATGCATATTTATAATTGGCATGACATTTTAGCCTTTCCTTGAACTTTAAAGTAGAAAGCTCATTACCAATATTTATTACAGTAGCTTCTAAACATTTATCTTAGTTTCAATTATTTCATCAATATTGATCTGATTATGAAGAGCTTTGGAAGTGTTCTTAGCCGAAATATTAAGAAAATCTGCATGCTGAATATTTTGAGATATGGCCACCCAAGATGTGACTGTGGAAGCAATAAATGAAACTAAGCCAGCCACCCTTAAAATTACAAGTACAAGAGCTAGCTTAGGTCTAATCAACTGGGCATATATTTGTTGTAAGACTTGAAAACCAGAATTAGCAAACCATGGCCCTGAGATTTTAGCTGGCAATAAGACAACAGAGGGCTGGTGAAGCATCAGTGTTCCCTTCCTTCTATTATATCTGATGATACAATTAGTTAAATATCGCTACAAGATATTTATCATCTTTCGACTTTCACATCTCTAGTAATTAAAGCATAAAGGGATTGAACAGGCTTGCAAGCCGTAACAAGAACCTTCCTTATAATTTCTGCCTACAAGGTCAGGTAAACGCTTGTCGGTAAAATGTAAAATTCTGAGGCTGCAATCAAACACCAAACATCTTTCTTGATACCACCTTTGCTGAAGGTCAAGGTGTTACTAACAAATCTTTCAGGGGTCATGGCAGCGCCCTTGTGTAATTGTTTTTTGTCAATCCTAGGAGACCAGTCTAAAATATACCACTATTTCTAGACACCTTATGCTGTATTGGCAAGGTATTTATACAATCCATCCGTTTAGGGAATGTGCCAATTTCTATTGCAGAACGGTTAGGACAGTGAGGTATATTAGTGGATGTTCTGCTGAAATGATTGGCTTGTTATTAGACAGTCCCATTTTAATAACTGTTCTAATATATGGCTTTGAATCCCCAAGGCCAGTACGATTAGCTAGTCTAGTCCCTCCAACTGCTGTCTTTTCCTCAAAGGACACTTTTAGACAGGCAGCACGTTTATCGTTTATTGCAGGATCACCACATAGGTAGCTGACCACTATAGCCAAAATAATTAACTCCATTCCCATGGATGGGAGTAATATGGGTGTCTGTAAATCCTCCCATCATGTATTAGTCATTAGTAAATACTGGGATGGATTCTCCAGTACACACCTGAGTGTACTAAAGGTGGATCTAGAAATATGTCTAATAAGTTTCTCCCTGTGTCCCAGTTGCCTGGCAGCTCAACAGAGCTAGTATTGCTGCAAGCATCATAGCTGGAGACTTAGTTCTTCCTTGCTGCTGGATCATCCGCTCAGTCTGCAGCCTCAGATTTTTCAACATCTTCCATGAGGGTAGCTTCACTGTTGGGTCTCTCTGGGTCATTTTCTTTCCCCTCATCCTTTGAAGTTTCTTCTTGATGGGAGGAGTCAGGGCTGACATCTCTGGATGGATCCTCAGTTGTTTGAACCTTGGCTTTAGGTCATTGTCTTAAAACAGTAAGAATTACTAGGTAAACAATGACCTTATTTAATAAAAATAACTCAACTTCAATGTTTCAATAGGTTTTTATCATGTCAATATATGGGCAAAATTTTGGTTCATATCAGTATAATAAAATCGGGGGGGGGGGGG
>NW_026000108.1:12439861-12456998 GCF_001458135.2 Marmota marmota marmota
GGGGGGGGGGGGGGGGGTAAGGCCTGAAACATCGTAAAACTGATCATTTATATATTTATAGTCAATCCAGCTGCATACAAGTCTGTCTTCTGATTACTTTGGCCTTTTATCTCACTTTCTAGATGATCATGTAAAGATTCCTTTATTAAGGAAATCTTTTTTTACCATAAAAGTCTTAAACATAATGCTTCTTTTATTTTATCCAAACATGATTTCTTTTTTACTCCAAACTGTTTCCTTTCTGTTGAAGCATCTTCTTTTCCTTTTCTAGAATTCTTTGGTTATACCTTGGAACAATTTCTATAAATCTTAGTAAACAAATTATTGTACATTCATGAGAAGAAATATCTCAATGAAAATATAGTTAAAGCCCTTGGACATTTCTGTTGACAGAATCATATCTGTTTATCATCTTATAAAAGTTTGTACAATAATTTGAGAATTAAAGATTACTTGATGATTGTATTATCTCTATCTGTAACTATAAACGGCAGAGTATCAGATAAATGCATGTATAAAAGGTATAAATTATGTGTTTTCTATTGAAAAACATTTGGAAGCAAATGGACACATATTAAACAAATAGACATGTTTTAATTATCCTATGGATTAAAGAGTATAGATTATTTAAGTAACTGGAAAAATATATTAAGAATAAAATGTTTAGTTTATAATTATCTTATGAAATCATATGGTTCTTAAAAATATTTGGATCCATTTTAAATTATTTTTAACTAGGAGTGTACTCTTACATGTGACATCACGTGATGTAGCTGAAATAACATCCTTGCTTATATTTTACTTATTTTTGTAATTACATAATTAGAATTGAAAAGGAAGGATTTCTTGGTCATCACGGGAACATTGTGAGAAAATTGTCTTAAGTTGCCGGCCTATTCCTGTGATGAGCAAAATGCATCCTCACAGTGTCCAAAAGTAAAACATAAGCAAGCATATGTATCTTTTATCTCTTATAAGTGTTACATTATTTCTGCAATTTTCTTTAATAATATAACCATAAAGAATTTCTAAGGGAACGTGGGATAAAAATCAAGATTATTTAGCTTTGAGAACACATTAGGATTAGGGCAGCAACATAGAAACCTGTTGAACTATATTTTGTCTGAAAAATAAATCTTTCGTTAGTATTGACCAGTGGACATTTTTAAGTAACATGCAGGCTCTGCAGCTCCGTTCACTAGCCTGCAGAAAGTTAGCAATTATAGGTTAGTTAGAAACTACAGGTTAGTAATTGGGAGGCTGGCCCAGAAGCCCTGCTTGCCTGACGGTGGAAGGACAAATGGGAAACCTATGAAAAATGTGGGAGGTGGGACTTATCCGCCATGTTACCCTGGCCTTGTGGCTGGAGAGTTTAGTTTGCCCGAAATTTTGGGGGTTTTATTTCATGCATTGTTTTTCTGACCCCAGCAGTCCTGGTTGTATTTCGCCATGCTGGGCAGCGTGTGCGCATAGCCATGCGTCGTGCACGAGGCCTTTCCGTGAGCGGTTGCCTTAGTAACCAGGGAAGCCTAGAGTTGGTCGGGTTTGTGGGAAGGTAATGAAGGCCCTTTTCGGTTGTCCGCGTCTTTGCCGTCCCGTGGCCGCATCTCCTCCCGCGGTGAAAGTCGCTGGAGCTGGGCTGACCCCGCGTTCAGCCGCTGCCATGCCTGCGCCCCTGGCCAGCTAGCGTTTGACCATTGCCTGCGCCAGTGTCTTCCGCTTGAGTTCCCAGCGCTGGAGCGGGCTTTGCGCCGGGGAGAAGGCGCATGCATGGCTGCGCCCGGGCGGGCAAGCGTGGGAAGCCAGCGCCAGACCTTCCGAGTAGATTGCACTCTGTCGGATCTCTAAAGTGGGATTACAAACCAGTAATGTGTCCCTTCCCTGCCATCAACTCCACCGGAAAGCCACGTGTTGCTCCCAGCATTTCCCCAGGTGTTTGGATTTTGACCGATCTGTTTGTGTTTTCCCGCTAGGAATCTCTCCAGGGCAGCGCCTCGTGGGGGCTCCTGGGGATGTTCCAACAGAACCCGGGATTCCTGGGAGAGCCGGCAGCTTGTTGGGCAGCAGCGGTGGTGTCCTCATCTCCTTGAACCCTTGTTGCAGCCCGGTCAGCATTGTGTCCCTTCAGGCCGTGTTGCACTGGGCTGCTCTGCTTGTACCTCGTCATTGTCATTGCAAATCTCCTTACAACCACCTGGGCATCCCGCCAATCCCGCTGCCAATCCCGCTGCGGAGCCCCAGGCGGAGTCCCAGGCAACCACAATTGGGATCCCGCCTCTGGGAATCGCGCCAGCTTTAGCGCTCTCTGGAGAGGCGGGGAGCTATGGGTGGTTCCCGACCTGTAGCTCCTCCTTGTAGCGTGTGAGAACTCCAAAAATAAAAATAAAAAATTTTCAAACCCCCAAACTGGGTCCCAGTGGCAGATGCTGGTGCCAGCGGGCCCCAGGGCAGCCTGCATTTGGCTAGACCAGGCCCCCAAAGGGGCAGAACTAGCTGGTGGCTCCACAGGGAACAGTAGCCAGAGTCCTGTGTCTGCTGAACAGCTGGGCCATAGCTCACCCGATTTGATCCTTGGTAAGGATGTAATGAGAGAGGCTCAGCAGATCCACTAGTTTAATTTAAATTGCCCAAACAATTCCAGAAAGTAATAATAAAACAAATTAAAAAAAAAAAAAAAACACTTTTGCTTTTTTAGAAGCGGAAAACTTCTGGAATTTTAATGTCCCATAATGAAAACAATTTTATTTTCTCTCCTTTCATTCTCGAAATATTAATTCCCAGTACATAAATCCAAAAATTCTTACCTAAAATGTTTCAAAACACAAAAATTCCACAATAGTTTCACAGTCATAAAAAACCTGCTTATGAGAGAGGGCTACCCTTTAACCCTATACATCTTATCAACTACCCTAAAACAATCCAAGCTGTGCCTCCATTTATTACCATCTATCAGAGTTGGTGACCTAATGCTGGGTTCACAAAATTTGGCTATTCCCAATAACTTAAGAAAACGGCAAAGAAAGTATGCAAACACACAGAAGTACCTTTTCAAAATCCGGGTCATCTGTGTGACCTTAGGGATCCCTCGAAAGAGAGAGCTATTGGAATTCTTCTTATATAGGGGACACACAAGGGGAAGTTCCATGGAACATTCCATCCCAAAAAGGGCAAAGGGATAGGATTACCAAGGAACAGGTGAATATAACTCAACCCCACCAGGTGCTGCCTACTCCTGGAGCCACTCCTCATTATCCCAGTGGTGGTAAAGTTATTGCAGGGCCCAATAATTGTTCGATATCTCTTGCTCAGGACTTAAGGGCATGTTTTTCCAGAGCAGCTCCCAACACCTAAGAAAAAGGACATTCTATATAATGATAATACTATTACCTTTTCCAAGGGTGAATATAATAATCTAATTAAAATGTCCCAATTACCTAAAAAAAGTATATTTTGCTTATATTTAGTTTTTATTAATCCAGGAGCTAATAAAAAAAAAATCAGACATTGCATTGGGTTGCCATGTCTCTTTAGTTTTCTCTGTCAAGAATTCTCTTTCTGCCCTGTTTTCTTTTATGGCACTGGCAGTTTTGAAGAGTCTTGGCTGATATGATCTTCCACAGTTTGCACTTATTTTTTCTCCATTGAAATCAAGTCAGGCCTGTGCTAAGAATGTTATAAAGGTGGCATGTACTTCCTGCTGTTGATGAACATATATCATTGGTGTCATTGGTGATAGGGAATTTGGTTGGTTAGGGTGGCATCTGTGGGCATGCTTCTGGTGGCTCACTAGTGGCCTCCTGTCCCATGGGTGGTGTGTTTGGACACAGTATAACCATATTCTCTCAAATATTTTTTCCAATAGGTTTGGCTCCTCTTTGTGAGAATATGCCCAGTGGCAAGGCCAACAAGCCTGGAGATGTTGTTAGAGCCAAGAATGGGAAGACCATCCAGGTTTGTGACTGGAGGGTGCACCATTCCCCAACATGTTTCTAGGGAACCCCATTGTGGCCACCTAACTGCAGTGTGACTGGAAGCAGGGCCCCACCTCTCTGGGGAGGGTAGTATCTTCCGTGCAGAGTAGTTTTTCATGCAGAGTCATTGTATTTCTCAATGAGAATTTTTAAGAGTGTTTTTCCTGCCTTGATTCTTCCTCTCACTTCCTGTATGCTGTACACGCAAATTGCCATGAATCTGTAGCCAGGCTTGCAGAGTTTGGCAAAGCAGTAAAAATGTGGGCTATTTTCTGGGTATATTTGTGCCACGAAAACATTTTCCAATTCTAAAGGTTCAGGTGGGAAACACTGTCTTGCATCATGGGCTCTGCACTGTGGGGACCTGGCAGCAAGCAGCAGGTCCCCATGGTGTGGGCCTGCATGCTCTCACTCACTGCCCATGATGGTGGGGCCTCTACTAAAAAGAAGGCAGTACAGTTAGGAAGGGTTGCCAAAGAGACTTGGCCCGAAGATCCAGAGCTGCTTAGCTGTATCTTACTTAGGTACTTAGCCTAGTTGTTTTCAGAAATCTTTTTATTTTCCCCCTCATTAAATGAGTTATAACAGTTGCTAGTAAAATGGAAAGGCATTTTTCTACTTATTTCAGCTTCCCATGTCATCAGCCCTAAGTTACTAGCTGTGATACAGGGGTTAATGAATTTTATTTGCTTTCCAGATTAGACTGAATAATATTAGGAATAGTCAAGGCAGGAAAAACACTCTTAAATAGTGTTTCCACTATTATAAGTACACTTTTTTTTTTTTTTCCTTTTGCAGTACTGGGGATTAAAGCCAGAGCCTCACACATGCTAAGCAAGTACTATACCACTGAGCTCCATCCCCAGCCCTTTTTACTTTTTTCATTTCATTTGTTTGTTTATTTATGGTAGTAGGGATTGAACTCAGAAGTATTTAACCACTGAGCCTCATCCCCAGCCTTTTTATTTTTTGAGATAGGGTCTCGCTATGTTTCCCAGGCAGTCCTACAACTTTTAATCCCTCTCCTTCAACCTTCTGAGTAGCTGGAATTATAGGCGTGCATGTACCAGGGTGCCCAGCACAAACCTGTTTTTGAATCTTGATGACATGTCATCCAAGCTTTTTCTCACTTTTATATCCAATTCTGGTGTATAATTGCCTGGTTTTTATATTCATTACTCCTATAGTCTCCTTTTTAAAAAAAAATTTTAGTTTTTTTTTTTTTTTTAAAGAGAGAGAGAGAATTTTTTTAATATTTATTTTTTAGTTTTCGGCAGACACAACATCTTTGTTTGTATGTGGTGCTGAGGATCGAACCCGTGCCGCATGCTTGCCAGGCCAGCGCTCTACCACTTGAGCCACATCTCCAGCCCAAGTTTATTTGTTCCAATCAGTTATACATGACAGCAGAATTCTCTGACTCATTGTACACAAATGGAGCACAAATTTTCACTTCTCTGGTTGTACACGAAGTAGGGTCCCACCATTCGTGCAATCATACATGTGCCTAGGGTAATGATGTCTGTCTCATTCCACCATCTTTCCTATCCCCATGGCCCCTCCCCTCCCCACCTTTGCCCAATCCAAAGTGCTTCCACTTGTCCCATGTCCCTCCCCATTATGGATTAACATCCACTTATCAGAGAAAACATTTGGCCTTTGATTTTTTGGGATTGGCTTACTTCACTTAGCATGATTTCCTCTAACTCCATCCATTTACCTGTAAATGCCATAATTTTATTCTCTTTTATTGCTGAGTAATACTCCATTGTATATATGTACCACAGTTTCTTTATCCACTCATCTATTGAAGGGCATCTAGGTAGGTTCCACAGTTTGGCTATTGTGAGTTGTGCTGCCAAAAACATCGATGTCTCACTCCTTTTTTGATCTCCCTCTTGGCAGGTTGATAACACCGATGCTGAGGGGAGGCTCATCCTGGCCGATGCGCTCTGTTACGCGCACACCTTTAATCCAAAACTCATCATCAACGCAGCCACCTTAACAGGTCAGACCCCTACTGTTTTTGTTGGAAGGAAGCTATGATCCCAATTATCCTGTTAAATATTTATGTCTTATCATTTTCTATTTAAGTGAAGGTACTACATTTTTGTTTGAGGTTAATGTTCATCTTTTCTGAGAAATTTAAAAACGGATGAAAAACTTTTATGAAGTTGATAGAAATGTTTTGGAGACAAGTGACTACATTTGTAAAATACCATTAACTTGAAAAGTACGGTATTGAAGACTATAATGTGAACCCCCACTCCCATCATAGAGATGGAGCATAGACATAGAGTAAGCACCACTTGTCACAGTGCCATATGAACAGTGTTGACACAATCAGCAGGCATTAACACCTCTTATGTGCTGGGACTGTGTTGATGGCTGAGGATGCAGCGATGGGGCAGAACATAAGTGAGGCCTGTAGTCTAGTGGAAACAGTGCAGTAACTAGACAATCACACTGAGGGTTTAAAGTGGCAGGCGACAAGCACAAGGAAGTGGAATTAAAGGAAGCCTGAGGGAGCCTATATGGTTTGGGGATTTGATCAGGTCAGCGTGTGCAGGGCCTCTTATCCTAAGAAGGGTGACTTGAGCCTGGGGTCTGAGTGGAGAAGAGGTGAACAGAGGGTGCATCGTGCACAAAGGCCATGTTGTGGGGCGCTGGGGGGCAGCAGTGTTCAGGCCGAGGTATGCTGTGTGGCTTGTGAGGCAGATGCTGTGGTAGGTGCCATATTACAAGGGGAGTCAGTGCAGCAGGAAGCTACTGAGGAGGGCTAAGTACAGGGATGATTTGGTTGGATCTGCACCCTGTAAGGTTTCCCACCATGCACTGTGAAGAATGGGCTGTAGAAGGACCCCAGGAGAAATGCGCCAACCCGTGAGGCCTATGAGCTGGGTTGTGGTTGTTGAGTTTTGTGGGTGTGGATATAGGTGTGTGTTAAGGATGAATGATACAGTATCTGCAGTTGGTTTCAAAATAATGTTAGGTGTGGGGTTCTGGTGAAACAAGTTTGCCAGGAGTTGATAATTGTTGATGTGGGGTAATGGGTACTTAGGTGTCAGTTATATTATTTTCCTTGCTTTTGTATATATTTGAAAATTTCAAAAATAAATTTATTGTTTTTTTAAAAAAGTGATTACTGTAGTTCAGGTGGTAGATGATAATGGCAATAGCCGTAATGGAGAGAGAGATTTACGAAGTGACTGGGAGGTAGTGATGAAGCTTGAAGGAGCAAATGACACAGACCAATTGAATTTACCCCAATGTCATGTAGAATCACAAGAATTTATATGGGCCATCACTTTCAAATAGTGATTTGTAATTTATGGTTCTTTACTATTAAATAATAACTAATGGCATTTACTGTAACTTCATGGGAAAAATTGTACAATCCAACACCCCAGTGACACAGAGCAACCCGATACTAAAAAAGCACTACCGTTTTCCCTGGAAAGGAATCAGTTTAAATCATTGTGGTGCTGTGCAGAACTGCTGAGGGCCACCAGATCAACAATGATATGTGGGTCTAACTTGGTTCTCTAAATCAGAGATATGTACCAGTATTTTTCCACATGCAGGCATATGGGATCCCTCAGTGTATGTCATGCAGCCACTGTTAACCTTGACTGCAAAGAAATATAAGAAATGGGAAGTTTTACTATATAGTTAAATAAAATTTGTCAAGCAGCATACATACTAGTATTTTGAAGTTTCAGTTTTCCTTGGGGGAAATGCTGATGAGCAGTTTGATGCAAAGCCACAGGTAGGGATTAAGGGGACACCTGGACAAACCTCACATTGCAGAGAGCAGATGCTCATAGATGTGAAACTATGGAACCTCTGCCAACTCCAGTGCTTATGTCCTCTAACGTTCCAGGGCCCTAGTGTTGGCAGTGACAGGCTCAGTGCTGTGTATCTTGACTTTCCATGTGGTGTCCCATTTCTGAAAGACAGTGTTGCTCTTTCCTTTTGATAGCTACTTACTGAGCTCCATTATGCCAAGCAGTGTGCTAGACCCTGAGTCTAGGGTCAGAATCAGAGACATTCCCTGGCCCAGAAGTTACAGACGGGACCAGGCAAATAACAAATGGGACTGCTGGAGCTAAGCATCCAAGAGGGCAGCACTAAGCTGCTGTTCCTGGTTGTGTACCTAGAAAACAGAAAGCTTGTTTTCAACTTGATTTTTTAAGAATGTAAATTAATTTTTAAAAAGAAGTCAGCCAATAGGACACAAGTTTGTTGGAGAAGGAAATTAGATGAAATAAATGATACAATAACAACAACTGTTTCTGTTTTTTACAAAAGGCAGCAAAGCCAGATATTTACTAATATGTGTTTAAAAGTACTAAAAAGTTAGAGATGCGTCTGTGCCTATAGTATGTAATTATGATACCTCCATCCAAAGGACTGTTCCAAAAGCATTAAAGATACTTTCAAACATTTGTTCATAAAAGAGGAATAAATATTAAAGCATAAAAGGATGAACACATTCTTGTACACATATAGTATGATCTTAAATACTAAAAAAAAAGTCTGGAATACCAAAATTGGTAACAATTATCCATGGTGATATTTTATGGTATTTCTTTTCCTTTTCTGCATTTTCCTTAATAATTAAAGGTGAATTCTAGTTTGAGAGACATAAAAATATATTAAATATGGAACTGATTTCCTAAGCTTACCTTTCTTACAATGAGAGAGCCATTAAGTAGGGTTTAAGTTCACAGTTTTGTTCTGAGTGGCAGAGGAGCCCACTTGGTCTGGACAGGAGAATGGAATTGACCTGAGAGTTGTTTCTCACAGGTGCCATGGACATAGCCTTGGGGTCAGGTGCCACTGGGGTCTTTACCAACTCATCCTGGCTGTGGAACAAACTATTTGAGGTGGGTATAATATTCATAGACCTAAATTATAGGGATGATGAATCAATTATTGTAGCCCTTGAAAGATATAGTTGTTCACATCCTGTGCTAAAAGTGATTTTTATGCTGTGGGTTTGCCTTTGAATTGAAAATGGACCAGAGCAACAAACTCGATTGAGTGGCTTCACGTTTTCTACAGATGTCCCTAAATGATGGGCATAATACCACCACCTTCTTCAGTGGCCTCAGAATGAATTAAAAATAACTTACAAATAATATGGCTGTGGTTGAAATCCTTGAGGTAGAAAAGGGTATGAGAGCAGCTTTGTGAAGAAAGGAAGGCCTTCTGATGAATGCATGTGGAGTCCATCAGCCTGTTGTGTAGGTGGACTCGCAGTCTTCTCCCATCCCATCACCACCAGCATACATGCACATGCGTGCACACACACAGTCAGTCACCGCCATCAGTTTCCACCTGCTAGCACCCTGTTAATCTAACCTAGCCTGTCTCTGTGACCTCTTGGAGACACCCAGCTCTTGGCCTCTGTGATAATCTTCTGATTTCCTTCTGACCATGGTGCTTCAGTCTCCCTTGGTAGCTGCTGTTCTTTGTCCACTTCTGACTGGTGTTCAGTCCTTGGCCACATGTTCTTATGCTTATGGGGAAGCTCATCTGTTTCAATGGATCCCACCTACATCTTTCCATTGATGGCTCTGTCTGTTTCCTGTGTTCCAAAGTCCATCTGACAGCTCATTCATCCTTTTAGCAAGTAGTTAAGGGGAACTTAATTATGGGAAAAAACACAAAATGTCTCTGAACATATTTGTGAAGTTGATTTAAGGTCCTACACTTAGTTTTCACCCTCCGCTGCTTCCCTGCATAGCTGTCTTCTCATCATTTGTGAAGCCTGCCCTCTCAACCTCTGTAAAATTCCTCTCTGTTTTCTCCTTCCAGGCTGGGCCAGAACCTCTCCTCTGGCCTCCCATGTATCCACAGTCCCTCCCTCTCATCATGGCATCACAACATTGGACTTTTTAAAAATCAAAGTTATATGTGCATAACTTTGATTTTTAAATAGTCATAAATAAATAGCAACTTACAGTCTATTTTCCTAGAGTCAGCCATTTTCATCCTTTGGCTGATACATCTGATACATACTCATGTCCTACACAGGCTGATCTGACTCCATAGCTTATATTGCTGCTTCTTGACTTTCCACTTTTGAGTCTTTGACTTCTTGCAATAGTGAGTTAAACAATGTTTATGTGTACATTTCTCCTGCTAGCCTGTGGGCTCTTTGATGGCTGAAATATTTCAGTTCACTTAGTGGTGTGCAGAAATTCAATTAATGATGAAAGGAAAGAGAGAAGGAAGAAGACAGAAATAGAAGAAAGGATTGGAGGGCAGGAGGGAAGTCACCCTGTGTCAGGGACATTAAAGTGGGTCCAGGTGTGCATTTCCCCAGTACACTGAGGTGACCAGCCTCACAGAAACTCTTTCATTCTACTCAAACCTACAAAACCTGTTTCCAACACAGAATACCAGATTATTAATTGAGACTTTAGCAAATTCCTTGCAGATCTGTGGGATTTTTCATAACATTGCTATATAATCACCGCAGTACTGGGGATTGAACCTAAGTGGCAAGTGGCGCTACACCATTGAGCTATTCTTGCCACACATCGCCACCTGCTTCTTTTTGAGACAGGGTCTCCCTGAGTTGCCAAGGCTGACTGCAAACTTTGATCTTCTCATGCTTCAGCCTCCTGAGTAGCTGGGATTGCAGGCATGTACCACCACACTCAGCTATAATTCTTAAATAATCAGTAATGACCATTGTCCTGATACCTGTTTTATAGTTTCATAGAAAAGTTCTTTCCTTCATGTATCAAGCACACTATGAATTTTCTAGAACCTAACTTAAGAGTGTCATATCTTTTTCTTTTTAGGCCAGCATTGAAACAGGGGACCGTGTTTGGAGGATGCCTCTCTTTGAACATTATACAAGACAAGTTATAGATTGTCAGCTTGCTGATGTTAACAACATTGGAAAATATCGGTATGGAAAACAAGCTAGATGTTCATTTTTACAATCATCCTTGGTTGCCTAAGAATCACCATTTTCAATTTTATCATCTTTACACAAAATTTTAATCTCTGATTTCCTTTGCTTGTAAGCTTAGTTCTAATGTCTATAGTTTTCAAGGTATTTCTCCAACAGGTTCTTAGTATTTCGCACATTTTCACATTTGCTTATATTTTACATGTAAACAAATGATAAGGAAAGGATGTGGAAAATATTGGAAGGTGTTACATAGGAAAAAGGAATCCAAAATTTTTTCTTTACTGCTGAAGTTACTGGTTAACTTCATAATTGGTCCTGTAACTTTGACTCTTGCTCTCTGGTCATAGAACCTATTTGGCAAGAATTGATGAAATGGTTCATGCACCTTGACGTAGGCTTTCTTTTTCAGGTCTGCAGGGGCATGTACAGCTGCAGCGTTCCTGAAGGAATTTGTGACTCATCCTAAGTGGGCACATTTGGACATAGCAGGTGTGATGACCAACAAAGATGAGGTCCCATACCTGCGGAAAGGCATGACCGGGAGGCCCACAAGGACTCTGATTGAGTTCTTACTCCGCTTCAGCCAAGACAGTGCTTAGCTCAGACACTCGGAAATGCCTTCATTTGTCTGAAATTGGACAGTGGAGCTTGAAAATACTTTTGGATGAATAAAAATCTTTTAAAGGCAACAAAAGATGGTATTTAAAACTATAAAACTAAATGAAATTTGTATGCCTTGATTTTTCATTTTATGCAAAGATTTATAAAAGTAAAGCTAATATCTTTTTGGCAAGATTTTTAAGATATTCTACACATCATGATCAGTTTTTTTTTTTAAACTTCCTGATCACTTTTTAAAGTATTTGTTTTTCATTGAGAAGAAAAATTGCACTTCAGATTTGTGATGCTAGAAATGCAAGCAAATTAAGTTACTATGCAATTGTGAGAAACAATAAATCCAAGTTTTGGTGTTCTGATTTGGCTCTGATATTTACTTACGGTAACTCTACCACAACAGAACTTGTCTCTTTGGCCTATTAACATAAACTGAGTAATTAAATTGGGGCACAGTGATGGAAATATTCAATGCTATCAATCACTTTGGGACACTCGGTGAGTGAGCTTATTAGTTTGTGAAACAGGCCTGGCCTGTGGTTTCCAAAATGAATCAATCATAATAGTATTAACCAACTATTCAAACTTCACCAATATGCCAGGCACTGTTCTAAGGGTTTTCATATATTGTTACTGAATCCTCTTAATAACCCAGTGAGGTGGGTGCTATTATCCCTTATAGATGAGGAAGGTGAGGCATGAGACAGGTTTAGTAAAATGTCAGTGATGTCAAGGAACAAAGGGTTAAACTCGGGTGGCTTTCAGAGCTGGCATGCTTAACTAATATATTGTAATGCTTGCTTTCAGTTCAGTGACTTGAACAGATATGGAATTTATTTGAAAGCAAGAAACCAGACCATGAAAGGGACAATAAATGAGTATCTATTTGTTAACCTTGCGGGACTACCACCAGTCAATAGAATTCCATTTGTGCAGACTTAGAACAAAAGGTCTTCCCATTACTTTTGTGTAAGATGGATCAAATTATCCATGAATAGAATCTGTGCCCTTTTTAAGGAAAAAAAAAAAAACTTGGAAACTATTTGACAGAAAAAACTGTTGAGGACAGTTATTTTTAACTTTAAAAATGTTTGTCAGGTAAGAGGATATTATGTACCTAAACTGGTTTATAAAGAGGGAATGGAAATGAGTGTGCACATTTGTGGTATATTTTAGACTTGAAAGCAGGCAGAGAAGTGAGTAAACGGGTTCAGTTTCCCTTGGGTATCCTTGTTCAGGAGCTACTTCATCAGGAAAGATGGACTCAGAGAGTGGGAACTATTGGCTTACGAAGGAAACGAAAAACACACTCCTGAGTGAGTCAGAAATGCTAGTAAGGCTTTGGTAGAAGGCTTTCTCATAGTCCAGGTAGCTGATGTGGTTGAAGGCAACATTAAATTGAGGAAAGAAAGCAGGACAAAACCGGTGCAACTGTAGTTTACACATCTGAAGGAGTTTTCACTGAAGTCTCATATATACTCAGATTATGTCAATCAGAGTAAGCCATAGCTACTGCAAGGGAAGGGGGGGGGCATACAGAGATTAGCTGGCTGTGTTGCTATTCTAACAGAAGAAGGGGAAGAAGGTAAGGAGACAATTTATGAACTCTAAAGTAGATCATGGATTAGACTCCAGATTTGCAAAGTCGAGCATCTATATACCCTCAACACAGCACTGAGCACAAGAATCCATCACTGACACTCTATAAACCCTTGCTATAAAGGGAGAGTGCATTAAGTATGATGAGGGTAGGTACCATACCTCTCCAGTTTATTGCTAAATCTCTGCTCATGTTACTTGACTCAGACCACTGATAAGTGTCCATATTGGTTGAATGAATAGATGAGAAAGGATACAGTGTGGTAAGAGATGAACTTGATGGAATCTTGGGAGTGCTTGGCAGTTAAAGGTTTTAAGATTACAGCAGAGTAAATTCCTAGATGTCCTCATACTCTTCAAGGTCGTAGGCTGGGGAGAAGAGTAGTTCTGGAACCACTCTCTTACCACTTAGTAGCAGATCAATCAGATGGAATTAGCCTGACCATTTCTTTGGGGCTCTTCTTGTGTAATGGGCCATATTCTACAGCGGTAGCTCTGCTGTTGAAGAGCTGTGAGCTTCTCCCCTAGCTGTGGTCCTAGGGAAATAAGAGCTTAAACCTTATCTTCAAATTACATCAGGCATTCAATTCCCAACTAGATTTCTAACCCCTGAATAACTCATGGAGTTTAGCTGATTATATATCTTACCACCTGTCTAACTGCCCCAATACAAGATAGCACTCTCTTGGGCTGGGGATGTGGCTCAAGCGGTAGCGTGCTCGCCTGGCATGTGTGCAGCCTGGGTTCGATCCTTAGCACCACATACAAACAAAGATGTTGTGTCTGCCGAAAACTAAAAAATAAATGTTAAAAATTCTCTCTCTCTGTCTCTCTCTTTAAAAAAAAAAAAAAAAAAAGATAGCACACTCTTTCTACTCTTCTAAATCACTGCCTCACTGGTCTCCAGAAACCTCTGGTGTGAATCCCAGGCAACTACCATTGATGTTGTTCTCAGGCAACTTATATGGCCCTTAGGTAAACTGGATATTAAAGGGATTTGCTAAAAAGCAAAATAATGACAAACTTCTTACCTTTTTTTTTTTATTTTGCAAAAGTTATAGTTTTAACAAAAACTTCATGTTAATATGTAATGGGTTTATTATTTTTAGTGAATTGGCATTTTTTAAAATTCTCAATTTTAATAGACAAATATTAGCAGACAATGCACAAAAATAAACACTTGGGATCCTCAATAATTTTAGACATGTAAAGGTGTCCTGAGAATAAAGTAGATTTTCAGACTAGATCCTCCTAGTCTTTTCTTTTGATTCTTTCTATCAGCAAATACTTATTACCTCTATCTTTGCCAAGCACAATTGGAAACAGTTGGATATTGGGGACAGGATAAATAAGACCAGCAGGCTCTGATGCCAGGAGAAGAGGGGAAAGGAGGAGAAAAGTCTGCAATTTAGTCAATAAAAAATTATATGAACAAGTTAATTTCAGATTATGTTTAAATGCTGTAAAGAAATTTAAACAGAAGAGTCTGGGAGTTCTGGGTCTAATTTAGACTGGGAGGCTGACTTTGATTAAAGCCTAACAGGCAAAGGACTTTTCTCTGACCTTTTCTACCCTGGCCCTGTTGGGCTTCCTGTGTTTCCTTAAATATGCCAGTCAGGCAGGATCCTTCTGTCCAGAAAGCTCTCCTAACTCTTCAATCATTCCAATTCAGGTCTTCCCCAATCACTCATCTCAAAGAACACCACTCCATTACCAGTTATCCCCTCACACGGCTTAATTTTTTTCCTAATATTTACCTTTATATTGATATATATGTATATTTACGTGTTTCTCTTTCTCCAGAAATTTGGGGTGATTGCTGTAACCCCTAGATCATAAAATAGTGCCTGAGACACGGAGAGTTCTGTGTGTTCCATGGTAACCAAAATGAAGGCTTTTGAAATAAATAATAAACGAGTCGAAAAGCAATTGTTGAGATTATCACGGTGACTTCCTCTTCGAAGCCACCCTAAAACAATGCCAGGCACACAGGTAGCCTCAACAATGGCAGTGGCTTCTCTTACCTCATTCCCGCTATAACCCACGACTAGATGAGCATCCGGGACAGAGTGAACTCTCAGTAACTGCTGGGGAGTGCAGGGGTGACTCCTTCTACCTAGGGGCAAACTGAGCTGGGAGGGAGAACGAACGTGACTCGGCCCAAGTCCCTCCGCTCAGGTCGCAGGGTCCCACAGGGAACTCGACCTCTCCCGCGGGCTGCTCCACCGCGGTTACTAATTCTCTCTGCATACAACGGTTAGCCATCCATTATCGCCTTGTACTTGTAACGGGTTCACTTGATGCTTTGACTATCTCCCCTGTGGCTTCTGAATCCCTTGCGTTTTTTTTTTTTTTTTTTCCCAAACTACTTCTTCTCCCTGATCTTCTTTTCCCTAACTTTCCCCACTTTTCCCCTGGACTTCTCCTCCCTGATCTTCTCCTCGCTGATCTTCTCCTTCCCAATCTAATTTTCTCTGAATCACCTCTTTAAAAGTCCCCTGTTCCTACTGATGGGCAGAATCCCAGCCTTTGGGACAAGATTCCCCTGTGTTTCTCCTTTGCTAGCAGAGTAATAAGCCTTTTTGTCAAAACCATGTCCTCCTTATTGGCTTGCTCTCAGGGTCAAGGACAGAGCTTTCTGCAACAAACTTAACAAAGACAAGGAAAAGCAAGGCATCACCCGCGGCAGCGGGAAAGAGCCCCAAACGGGAGAACGGAGCATCCAGTTTCCCCGCGCCCAACCCACACGCCCCAGCGGCCGCCCTGTCACGTGGCCACGCGCGGCCAGTGGCCGGAGCCTCTCTGCGCAGGCGCAGTGGGCGGCGACCCGCCACCGCAGACATGGCGGCTCCGCTGGGTGGTATGTTCTCCGGGCAGCCGCCGGGCCCCCCGCAACCCGCGCCGGGACTCCCGGGCCAGGCTTCGCTTCTTCAGGCAGCGCCTGGCGCGCCGAGGACTTCTAGCAGCACCTTGGTGGACGAGCTTGAGTCGTCGTTCGAGGTAAGCCGAGACTTGGAGTCTTCGTCCCCAGCCCTCCGTTCGTCCCTCACAATGCGAGCTGCGCGTCGGCCGATATTTCATTCCTCCGTCGCAACACCCAGTTACAAATGGGAAGTTAGGCGCGTAGATCGTGAGTCACCTGCTGAGCCCACGCTGTGAGGGTGGCCGGTACTCTGCTCGGCTGGCGGAGGCACGTCGCCTTAAAATTTTGCCAGGGACCAAGCGCGGACCCTTCCAGGCTCCTACGGGCTGTCCCCATCTCCGTGTCCGAGTCGCTTCCCTTGCGAACGCCAACTTTCCAGGAGCTCCCCTCTTACACTGCCCCCGTTTTCTTTCAAGACTCAGTTTTAAGGTCACGCTTTCTTTGGAACTTTTCCTTTTTCCTTGTGACCTAACCCTTCCAGAGGCACCTGCTTGCCGGCCTCCCTTTTCTATTTGGGTGCCGCCCCATGAGATCTGTGGCTTTCCCCAGGGTGCAAGGGGTTTATTGAGATCCTGCCCTGTGGATGTGGACCTGGGAGACCATGGAGTCCCATTGCCTTGTTTTATTGGTGGAGAAACTGAAGCTCAGAGTGCGGGTGGAAGGAAAGAGACCAAATGGTGATGCCCCCTAGTTGGGACTCAGTTTACCGAGTATTTTCATTGGCATATATTGTCGTCGCATGTGCATCAACTCGTTGAATGACCAAGAAGAAGTTATGTCTTTACTCAGAAGTAAGATTTTTTGGTGTGCAGATGCCATCTTTTTCTTTTCTGATGTTTTGATCCCAGGCTTGCTTTGCTTCTCTCGTGAGTCAAGATTATGTCAATGGCACCGATCAGGAAGAAATTCGAACTGGTAAGAATTCCCTCTTTCTAGACAGTGTTCCTGCCTTCAGCAAGATTCCTTATTGCTGATTTTGCACTTCGTCTGTTTCAGTCCTGTGTATATCCTAAGAGAACTGTTCTGGGGAATAAGATATATACAGATAGTCCTTATAAACTGCTGAGGATTTTTTTTTTTTTTTTTTTTTTTTTA
>NW_026000108.1:12457022-12491243 GCF_001458135.2 Marmota marmota marmota
TTTTTTTTTTTTTTTTTTTTTATTAACTGAGATGTGTGTCATTAAGAATGAACCATTTTTTAATATATATATTTTTTTAGTTTTATGTGGACACAATATCTTTATTTTTTATTTTTATGTCGTATTGGGGATCGAACCCAGCGCCCGGCGAATGCCAGGCAAGCACTCTACCCCTTGAACCACATCCCCAGCCCAAGAATGAACCATTTTTAATGACCTTTTCATATTGGTAACAGGAAAAGAAGATTAATTGTGAATTGCTTTTTTTAAAAGTCCACAAGTTGTGATTATCTTTTATTTTTTCCCTCCCTGGTATTTGGTATTTGGGATTGAACCCAGTAGTGCTCTACCACTGAACTACTTACCCAGACTTTTTTAAATTTTGAAATAGGATCTTGCTTAATTGACAAGACTGGCCCCAAACTTGCAGTCCTCCTGACTCAGTTTCCCTCATTGCTGGAAATGTGCCACCATTTCTAACTAGATTGATATTATCTTTTGAACAGGTGCTATAGAGAAAAAATCTTCTGTGTTTATCCTTCACCCCAGTGTTGTGTCTCCAGAAGAGTCAGTTCTGAGTTTTTTGTACCATATTTTAAATGTTCTGTTTTAACAAGAAATCATGATGATCCCTGAATCTCCATATTCTTAATTAGAAGTCCTCATGGCATTCATATTGTGTAAGGTTTCTTTTTCTCCTGATAAAAGCACATATTATATTTAAAAATTTTTTTTTTCCTAGTATTGGTGCTCTAACACTGAACTACATCCCCAGCCCTTTTTATTTTTAATTTTGAGACAGTGTCTCACTGGGTTGCCTAGACTGGCCTTGAAATTCATGTCCTCTTCCTGTCTCAGCCTCCCTGCTGGGATTACAGGCACATACTACCTTACGTACCTTACAAATTATCTGCTATTTAATATTGCTTAACACCTGGGAAGTTTTAAGTTAATATTGCTACGGCTAAGATTAAAATCCCAGACTACATCTATAAGAAGGGGCTTTTTTAATGTATCTGACTATTTATGTGGAAGATATATATGTTTAAATGTTTTTCTTACTGTTTTCTTTTTTTTTTAAGGTGTTGATCAGTGTATCCAGAAGTTTCTGGATATTGCAAGACAGACAGAATGCTTTTTTCTACAAAAAAGATTGCAGTTGTCTGTTCAGAAACCTGAGCAAGTTATAAAAGAGGTACAAATTCAATTTTTCCTCAACTTTTAGGAAGAACACTTGGTCTTATGAGTCTATCTATGCTTTAATGAAACACACCTGTGAATTGTATCAGGGATTTATAGATCAATATGAAATGGTGCTGGTTGTCACCATTTATGACATCCTGGACAGAAAGGGCCACCAGGAGTGAGGAGTGGAGAGCAGCTCTTTAAGAGTAGCTCTGCCTACTTTCACACACTGGCTTTCACAGTAAATTTTTCTTTCTTTCTTTTTTTTAAGTAAATGTTTTCTTAAAGAGAAAGTTCTGCCTTGTGAAAAAGAGTGAAAAGCCATTAATATAGGTAGAAACCCATATTGGACAGGCAGTGTAAACATTTGCCTTGCCCTGTGCCTCACACATAGAAAGGGATCTGTCAAATTTGTTCAAAGAACCAAAAAGTAAATGATCTGCATAGTTCTTTAAAACTTAGGATTTTGGTGGGTCTTAGTGATTCTAGACTGGGGCATTTGGAAATACGTTGGGGTTGCCACAAAGACTAGGAAGCTTTAATGACAATGAATGATCCAACCAGGACCTGTCTCCTCATTGTGGAGAATTGAGGAATCCTCCCACCCTAACTCGGCCCTTGGTGCTCCTGGTGAGAAACACTAAAATGAAGTTATAAGGTTTTGATAGTTTTAAAAAAGTATCTCCTAGAAGCTGACCAGTTAATCAGAAAGGTTCTTTTTGTTACGATACTAGCTGTTGAGAGGGAGAATTATAAGATGATGACATTCTTAATAGTCTATTGTGCTAACTTGTTTCCTGATACAAATACTTGAATAACAATGCAGGTGTGGTTAAGTCTGGGTCTTAATAAAAGATTTAATGCTGGTGTTTGTAAAAATCTCTTGAATCTGCAATTTTAATATTTTGAAATCTGAAATTATAGACAGTGGTATGGATTCTTTTTTGTGGTACTGGGGATTACTGAGCTATATCCCTGCCTCCTTGCTCCCCACTTTTTTTTTTTTTTAAAGATTGAGTCAGGGTCTTGCCAAGTTGCCCAGTAGACCTCTAACTTGTGATCTTCCTGTCTCAGCCTCCCTGGTAGCTGGGTTTATAGATGTGCACCACAGCACCTGGTTTGATGGGGATTCCTACAAGCAATTGCTGATATGTTTGTCATTCTTAATATTTTCTAATCTCAGCTGTAGTCTTTGGACAAGGGAGGGCTGCTAGATGGCTGGGAAACAGGATGAGAAAGTATTCGATTTTTTTTTCTTTTTTTTTTTACAGTAGCCCTGGGTTGCTTTTTAAATTTTATGACTTTTGTTACTTAACAAGATGATTAAAAATAAAAGCTCTGGTTATTAGGTGGTCAGCTTCACTGGAAGAGTTGCTTTAGATTAGTCAAACTGTGGAGCCAAGTAGAGGAATGGGCTGATATGGTTTAATGGTTTTGAATTTGCTTCCTGGTGCTCCTCACTAATCAAGAACTTTATTATTCCCCTGCATTTCCTCTGACTTACTCCATCCCTTTCATCTGTAGGACGTCTCAGAACTAAGAAATGAGTTGCAGCGGAAAGATGCGCTGGTGCAGAAGCACTTGACAAAGCTGAGGCATTGGCAGCAGGTGCTGGAGGACATCAATGTGCAGCACAAAAAGCCAGCTGAGGTCCCTCAGGGCTCCTTGGCCTACCTGGAACAGGCATCTGCCAACATCCCTGCGCCTATGAAGCAGACCTGAGAGAGGTCTGGCCTACAAGGTAGCCTCCTGCAGACAGTTCCTCCAGACCTCTCTGTGTGGACGTGGCATTTTAGAACAGCTATTTGCTAGAGAATGAGTTGGTGTTAATTTTACCTCCACCTAAAAATTTCCCCAATTTTTATGAGCTGTTAATTACTTAGTACTTTATAAAGTGCTTGGTAGACAAAGTGAGGTTTCATTTTGTTTGTTTTGTCTGTAGCAAAGTTTAGACTATTAGTTTTCCACAGATTTTTTTTTTCTTGGCTTTTTGCTTGTTTTTAAAATTTTATGTAGTTTATATATAGTTTTTTTTCCCCCCATGTTGTTAGTTTGCTATGATCCGAGGGGGAAAATTAAAGTACTCCTAGAATGAGGGGAGAAGGAATTTGGTTTTTGGTCTTTTATGATTACTACACATCCATGGTAGTACAGAAAAATACGTAAATTTGCTATCTCAAGACTTTGAACTACCTCAAGAAGAGGAATCTAATGCAACATTTGTAATGCTTCCATAGCAGTACAGAGTGCAGATATTTTGTAAATATGTCAGNCTGAGTTCAATCCTTGGTATCCCTGCCCCCCCCATCCCCCACAAAATAAACTAAGTTTGAGGCAGTCTTTCAATGATAAAAGTGTTTTTGGTGAAAAGATCAGAAACTATTCTACTTGGTGCTTAATGAAAATGTTTTGAATGAATGTAAATACAAGTTACTGTCATTTCTTTATATTAATTCAGAAGTTATCCGTCAAATAAATAATGATTTTCCAATATTGTCAATTTGTTAACATCTTTTTTTAATGACGCTTTGCTGACTGCTGAACATAGGAATTCTCTGCACTGCTGTGTCCTTCAGGGAGAAACCAGAGTTCATGCTCCAGGACTTCCTTTGTCTTCCCACCCCATAGACAACCCTTCCCACCTCTTTAGGGCTTTCCTCTCCTGTTGCTGCAGTGCCTGCATGTTCTAGGTCCTAGATCAGTCACCTACAAGGCAGACAGCTGAGAGCTAGTGGAAGACAGTAGATCAAAACAGTGTCATAGGAGGCTGGGGGTGAGGCTTATTGGTAGAGCACTGGCCCAGCATATGTGAGGCCCTGGGTTCAGTCCCCAGTACTACTAAAAACAAAAGCAATATTGGATCCTGGGGTAGAGTTATGGGTAATGGTGGAGGTAATTGTCACCCTTAGAAATCTGTAAGACACTGAAGGAAGTCCCTGTCATAGCTGTTTAATTTGCCAGCTTCACCTTTACAGAGTTCAGAAGGATCCTGGAGAGTGACTGTTGACCAAGAGTCTAAACCACAACCACTACATTGGCTGTGGTAATAATGCTGGAGCAGTTAAGGGCCCAGGTCTGTGGTCTGCAGCAACTGATGGGTTGAATCTGTTCTGTTCTTTTCTTTTTTTTTTTTTTATTTTTATTGTTGGTTGTTCAAAACATTACATAGTTCTTGACAAATCATATTTCACACTTTGATTCAAGTGGGTTATGAACTCCCATTTTTACCCCGGATACAGATTGCAGCATCAGAATCTGTTCTTTTCTACCCCAGTTAAGAAACAGTTTGCATTCCAGCAGAGCCCTAGGAACATGGAACTCTTCAGCCTCTGGTCATAATACAGCCTGAAAAGATTTAGCATCAAACCTGAATCAGTCCGTGTCTCTCAATAGCCATTGTTACCTACAGGCCATTACCATCACCTCTAGGGCTGCTCTTGAGAGTCTGGTGGAATCAGATGACGCCACCTCAAACAGATGGAATTATATCTAGCATATCTGTTTTGTTACTATAATTGGCTCCAAAAAGGTGAAAATTTCATTTTCTGCTGGTAAAAATAACAAATTACTAGAAACTTTTGGGGTGGTTTATTTTGTAATAAACTAAAAGTTTATTTGTGTATCTTTAGATACCTTACTTCAATACTCAAGGAAATAGTCTCAAAAAACTAATAGAAGAATGTAAAAATTTGGTTAACAAAGGCTTAGTTATTTCAAGGTAGAATCTAGAAATTTAATAAGTTCTTTCACTTGAAGTAAGAAAGGAGTCAAAAACAGATGTAGTAGCAACATAATTTTGTCCCTGCAAAAGTATTATGCTGAGTCAGAGGACAGTAGTATATAGTGCAGTCTGCTTTGTTAGTTATTAGGAGTTGTACAGGGTTGTGATAATGTTTCAACTCAGAAGTATAACCACCTGTGTATAGTTTTTTTCCTGTCACAAAACAAAACACAATGCTTATGGCCAAGATCTGAATGTTGTTTTCCTAAAGTTCATTTGTTGGAACTTAATACTCATGTGAGACAAGTTCAGTTTCCCTAATCCAAGAGTTTTTGTGCACTGACATGACACTGCAAATGGAAAATTCCACACCTGGCATGTAGTCAAAATGCAGGTGTACTAAAAATAATGTATAAAATTACCCAGCAGGCTGTTTAAGGTGTGTATGAAACAAATGAATTTCATCTTTAGACTTGGGTTCCATCCCCAAAATCTCATATATTCATATATATGCAAGTATTCCAAAATCTCGAGTTCTTTTTTTGAATCCAGGGCTTTGCACATGTTAAGTGTATGCTCTACCACTGAGCAACACTGCTGAGCTCAGTGATAGAGCACTTCCCAGCATTTCGACAACAAAATCCTATTAGCTTCATGTTTTGTTTCAGTAGTAAATTTTGCCTTTAAATGTTGAGTTTCAATTTTACTTGCATTTCTCTCAAACTGATGTGTGTGAAGTATGTTATTGCCACTTTTTATTTGTTGATGCTCTGACTGAGCTTAAAATGAATTTCCTACTTTTCAACTCTGTCTTCATCCAGTTCTACCTTTTTAAGAAAAAGCAATACCAGCACAACCATTCTTACTGCCCAGTTGTTTAAAGTTTTATTCAAAGAGCAAAGATTTGACAGTGCATAGAGTTAACATCTGTTTAGGCCACTTACTGGGCCAGCACCAAAGGATTGAGAAAATATTTTGCCCACTAAAATTTGCATTGAGTCTTTGACAAGTCACATTGCTCTGCAGAGGGTAGATAATGCATGTGGACTGAGAGCAAGGTCAGCACCGTGAGCAGCCATTCCCAGTGCCCTTTGATCTACTGAGAGTCCATGCAAAGGGGCAGCAACACATCATGAGGCAAATGGCCCAAACCCAAATACCAGGGATTCTGGAGATCTTTGACTTCAGAGATCAGATGGGCTAGAAACTTTCAAAAATAACAAGTTGACAGGACAGTCATTGAAACAGATGTTTGGTGGGGCAAGGCACAGCTACTCACAAAAAATTCCAATTCTTGATGGGCATCTTCACTCATTGTTTAATCTTGCAAAGCCCCTTCTGAGGTAGGTGTTAACCCTCTGTAATCTGCTGCCTGTCCTAGACCCAGGAAGTCAGAACATGCAAACTACGCATGCTGTGGTTCATTCCTAATAGGTCGATTTTTTTTTCTTTTTTATTGACTTTCCTGTTTTGAACTTTATTTTTATTCCTCTTCCTATTGAGGTTGGATGTGTATTTTGGAATAATATCATTTTACATAAAAAGCAGCTTTTCAAGTGGAAATGACTAGCATCCTAAGGAAAAATGAAACCACTTTTAAAATAGACCACGGAAACCACAAAGTCTGCCAGCCCACAAAGTGGAGTACAATGTCATGGACACTGGAAATACAAATGGTATAGGTCACTGGAACATTAATAACATTTTCCTGTGGGTGCTTTTTAATAACATTGGTTTGATTTATCTTTAATATCAAGATTTTTTAATGAACCTGTGTCACAATGAAATAGTATGAAATGTTTTGGTTGGTTGGTTGGTTGTAGTTCACTCCTTCAGACGTTTTAAGTGGTTTTCTAACAGCCTCTCTGAGGTATCTCAAGGCTGAGTTTAGAAGGAGAAGTACTTGGTAAACCACTCCTGGTGTGGGGAGCCCTGTTTCTGCTGGGCTTCTTTGGCTTGGGCTGTTTCACCATCTTGTGTCCTAAAAACAAACAGAAGTTTCTTCTGTGATTTTTGAAATTTTTCAGTAGGCAGTGGAATGCTCCCTTACCTTTCCAAGGAAACATTCCAGCCAGAGACCACCTCTTCCTGGCTGGAAACAGGTTGTAAGGAATGGGGTGGGGAGGGAAAGTCCAGTTCCTATTTTGAAAACAAGGTTCTCCATTGTTTGCTTCTCCATTGTCTCCTTAAAGTTAGTGGTTACTACAGTAATGAGGTGTATTTTGCAACATTTATTATTTATTTCAGACA
Source organism: Marmota marmota marmota (assembly GCF_001458135.2). NCBI lineage: Eukaryota > Metazoa > Chordata > Mammalia > Rodentia > Sciuridae > Marmota > Marmota marmota. The sequence continues at coordinate 12,464,179 of NW_026000108.1, forward strand.
CGAATTAGGTAAGTTTAATTGTAAAAAAGTATAAAAAAGGTCAGCAGAACATTGTGAGCACTACCAGCTGTCTAGTGTATTCTAGCGTCTCAGCGAGGCCTTGAAATTAGCCTACTGGATTGAAAAGGAGAAACCGTAGTCACCAATCCCAGCACACCTGGCTGACCAGTCTATGCATTGTGAAGCTTCATGTGAAACAACAGAAGAGCTTTAAACAGAAGTGCATTTGTGGTGGTGGGTACCCGGGATTGAACTCAGGGGCATTTAACCACTGAGCCACATCCCCAGCCCTATTTTGTATTTTATTTAGAGACTGGGTCTCACTGAGTTGCTTAGGGCCTGGCTTTTGCTGAGGCTAGCTTTGAACTCAGGATCCTCCTACCTCAGCCTCCCAAGCCTCTGGGATTACAGCCCTGCGCCACCATGTCCAGCCCAGAAGTGTACATTAATGAGGAGAAAAACATGGCCAGAGTCAAAGACTGGCCCTGGTGGTTAACAGGTGTTTGGGGGCTCTGGGCCTGGGCTTCCACAGCTGGGAAACGGGCTGGACCCATACAGGGAAAGCAAGGGGTTCCTTCCAGCGCCACACTCAAAAGCTCTCAGCCTCTCCATCTGTCCAGACAGCCCTGGGGCAGCAGGCAGGCAGGGCTTCTGGGACAGGACATTTTAGATGGGGCCCTTCCTGAAATGCAAACTTTAAGCCCAGAATGTAAAGTGCGCCTTTTGAATGCAAGACTGGAGAGGAAGAAGAATTAGTAAACACAGGAAGATCAGAAGTGTGTGAAAGATTTCAGAAGCAAGAAACAAGGGAAGATAAGGAAGGTGCATCTGATCATTATGCACAATCAATCAAACTCACAGATTTAGAGGCCTTAAAACTCCAAAATAATACAATAAATCTTGGGAAATAGCCTTAATAATAGTGAAATTGTACTGAGCCCTTTTGTGCCTGGCCTTTGTTAAACATGTCCTATGGGTTAATTCCTTTAGTGTCACATCAGTCTAATGATGCGGGTATTAACTATATGATTTCCATTTTCATAGTGGGAATATAGGGAACCAGAGAGGTCAAGTGACTGGCCAGGGCTACACAGCTAAGAAACATGAGGACCAGATTTTAAATACAGACCTCAAAGCCAGGTGAAGAGAGTCTATCCTCTATGTAACCCACACCAAAGTTCTCAGCTAAGTGATTCCATTAAAAAAGGTTTTCTGGGCTAGCTCAGTGGCACACACCTGTAATCCCAGCAGCTTGGGAGGCTGAGGCAGGAGGATTGCAAGTTCAAAACCAGCCTCAGCAATGGCAAGGTGCTAAGCAACTCAGTGAGACAAAATAGGGCTGGGGATGTGGCTCAATGGTTGAGTGCTCCTGAGTTCAATACTGGGTAACATCCCCCCACACCCCCCAAAAAGAAGGACCTTTTGGAATTTGATACCAGAAATAGTACCCCTTCCAAAGAATGACATAATTCCCCTCTCTTACACAATCTTCCTGTTTGGCTAATTGCTATTTCTGCAGGACAGGGCTGGTTTTGCTACTCTATATTTGCCCAAATGTGGAGTATTTAGCATGTGCCAAAAAGAATCCCTAATTCCACACTCCCCACCCTGCCCCATCCATGGAAATGCAATGAGACCTCTGCACCCCTACCTTGTGGCAGTCTTAGCATCTAGAGACTGGGTGGGTTTGTAAGGCCGGCTACAACTGGGGCTTGGGTCCAAACTGGGTGACTTGGTCAATGGAGGCGCGTTAAGTCTGGAACTCAGATCCCCACTGAGGAAGTTCTTGGCGTAGGAGGCGAGGTTTGGCACGCTCACTACTCGACTCGGCACCTCCTCCATCCTCTTTTTCTATTTGTATTGGAGGGAAGTTCTGTTAGTGCTTCCCACAAATGGCTTTATTGTAAAGGTAAAGAAGGCCCACCCAACCAAAGCGATAATGGGAAAAGAGGCAACAACTTTCATGATATACTTGCATGTTACTTTTAGATATTTTTATTTAATATTATTTATTTTTGAAGTTCTGGGGACAAAAGTCAGGGCCTCAAAAATGTTGGGCAAGTGCTTTACCACTGAGCTACACCTTAGCTCTTTAAATCCCCTTTCTTCTATGTTTTTTTTTTAGAAAGAGAGAGAGAGAATTTTTAATATTTATTTTTTAGTTTTTGGCGGACACAACATCTTTGTATGTGGTGCTGAGGATCGAACCCAGGCGGCACGCATGCCAGGCGAGCGCACTACCGCTTGAGCCCCATCCCCAGCCCTATTTTATGTTTTAAAGAACATGTAAGTCCACAGTTTTCTTTATCCAAAATTTCTGGAGAAGACGTGTAATAATTTTTAAGAGCTTAGAGACCATGTACCACCCCACATTAGCTGGACACACCCTGTACTCAAATATATTAATATCTCCTTAGTGAAATTTATATTTTGTTACAGTAAGGATATAAGTAAGGATATAAATAAGATCTCATCAGTTCAGGTCAGTTTAGGTTTATTGTTTTATGAGCTGTAAAAAAATACTAATTCTTTAGAAGTGTTAGGATATTGTGATAGCAGATAAGAGACTTGGATACGAACAGGCTCATCATTACATATTCCAAAAACATCATAAAGAAATAAAGAAGGGGCTGGGGTTGTGGCTCAGCAGTAGAGTGCTCTCCTAGTACGTGTGAGGCACTGGGTTTGAGCCTCAGCATTACATGTAAATAAAGCTATTATGTCCATCTACAACTAAGAAATATTTAAGAAAAAGTAAAGAAAGCAGTAGAAAATTCCCACTATTTCCCCTCTCTCCCATGACCCAGATAGGACTATTATTAATAGGGACACATGTTTACTGTAGAAAATTTGAAAAATACAAAGGCCCATGGGAAGTAAAAACCACACATAATCTGCCCAAGCCAGATGTAAAAGCTGTTTGTTAGGACAGTGGGCCATTTCCTGTGGGTCTTTTGCCAATGCCTGCTCCTCTCAATGTACACCAGCCCAGTGCACATCAACTAGCTGCAGTTTCCTTTAGGAGGAAAGAAGTCAACAGAACTGTATGATGCATTAAAATCCGTAGATCCAACTTACCTTCATGGAAGGTGTCAAATACCCTGGGTGAGGATTGAAAGAAAAGGACCGATTCCGATGGGACATCGTGCTAGGGAACGCTGCGTAGTGAAACCTTCTCTCTTCCTGGAAAACCAATACAACAAGTCTAAATGGGCCTGAGCACATAGCACTGGGCCTGACTTGAAAGAAGACATCTGGGAGGGCAGAACACAGAGAGAAGGCAAGGCCACGGGAGGGAGGGCAGTCGGCAATTAAGCTACCAGCCGCTGGAGCTGTAGGGAATGCCCTTTACTTCCAGGGTCCTTCGGGGAAGGAAAGAACAAATTTATGCCAAGCAAGTATTCTCAGCGTTTGAAATCTAATGTAGAGAAAGAATACCCTTGAATGCCCAAGAGATCTCGGCTCCTTTCCTCACTACCGTTTATTTCACATTTGTATCATAGATGTAAACACAAAAGTAAAGAGGGCACATAAGATCCATCGCCCACTTCAGCAATTATAACTGTAATGGGCCAAGGTGGATTATTGTGTGTGTCATCTACTCTTTTCTCTCCAGCTATATTATTCTTATAGCAAATTCCAGTTGTCATTTAATTTCATCTGTAAAAACTTCAATATGTATTTCAAAGATTAAGGATTCTTTTTTTTTTCTAACAAAAATGATAACCACAATATCCCACACTTATCAAGTGAGTCATAATTCCTTATTAATATAATCTTCAGTCATTGGTCAAAGTTGGAAGACACATAGAAGTGAGGCAGGTGATCAGGAATAAAGGAAGGGAAGGGGCATCTTAAGAAATGACCATCAGGTCTTGGTGGCTTTAGGATATAGAATCAGAGGGAGTTGGAAATAACTTACCTTCAAAGGATCAAGGGAATGATTTTTATTTTTTTAACTAAGAAACAGATGGTTATTTTTACAACAGGAAGATCAACAATAGAAATTCTCTTTGGTACTACAAAAAACTGAACTAATATTCAACATGAAGCAAATGCCATTGGACTTGGGAGTAGACTTGTGCAGAGGCTGGCACAGGGCCACTCATTGAGTTAGGTGCAGAACCCAGGACCCCATCTTGGGAGTAGAGTGGGTTTTCTTTGCCTCCTGTTTTCCTGTACTAATATTTTTAATCAGTGAGTAATTCTGTTTAAGAAAGGATTCTTTGCAAGTCAAGATTTTAGGCACTTTTAGAGAAAGGCTGGGCACCCAGTGGGGGTTGCTCCTGGATAGCTCAGCCATGCCCCACCAGGTACATGGGCACCGGGCCTGCTGCTGTCTGCTGGGCCCTGGCAGTCTCACCGTGAGCTGCTTGATGATCTCCTCTCTCTCCTTGAGGCGGGTCTGCAAACGGCCTATGAGCTGCAGGTCCTCAGGCCTGGACGCTCCCTTTCCTGGCTTCTCTCCTGCATCTTTCAGTCTGTCCAAAGCAGGCAGTTAGTCCCCTTTACAGTGATTACTCAACGGGAGGGATGCCCAGTGGACACCAGGTGGATGTTGGCATGTACTGAGCCTGGCCAGCTGAGGTAGGACAGCAGCAGAGGCCGGCACAGGGCCACTCGTGAGTTAGGTGCAGAACCCAGGACCCCATCTCCCAGTATGTCCCCTGTCAGTTCTCCCAAGGCTGCAGGGCAAGGAACTAAAGATCCATGGGTGCACATAAACGCTGCACTCAGCCAGGCTTCAAGAGACTGGGATGTAGCTGGGGCAAGAGCAGGAAAATGCCACTACCCACTGGGAGGCCAGCAGGTCCCCTGGATGCTGACATGGCTCTGGTGCCATCTGCTGGCAGACAGGTGCAGCACGAGCCAGTCTTCTGAAGCCAGATTCTCCCGTGGTGAGGGGAGAGGGAGGTTTGGGGCTGCAGAGGACCCCTAAGGCCTGGGGCTTTGGGATGAGCTGACCTGGGCTCTAATCCTGATGCTACTTTTTCCTTCTTATGTTACCCTGAGCATAGTATTTCAACCATGGGGTGGTTGTGAGAATTCAATGAAGTAACGGATACCCAGCACATGACAAGTGCCCATTAGACAGATGGTGGCTGGAAAAACCTTTCAGTGAAGCTTTTGGATGATTCCTTTTGCATTGGAGACAGTGGAGACCAGTTTCTAAGAGTGCAGGCTAAGGGCCAGATAGATGATCTCTTTATTTACTTAGTGCTGTATAATCTTGGGCAAATGGATTCACCTACCTGCACCTGCATTATAGTAATATCCTCCTAAATGGTGTCCCTATCAATCACCCCAGACCCCTAGCCTCATCTTTCAGCAACCAGAAGTGACTCTTTTTTTTTTTTTTTTTTTAGTATTTATTTTTCAGGGTGTAGTTGGACACAATACGTTTATTTATTTATTTTTATGTGGTGCTGAGGATTGAACCTAGTGCCTCGCATGTGCTAGATGAGCGCTCCACCACTGAGTCACAACCCCAGCCCTAGAAGTGACGTGACTCTTTTAAAAGGTAAATCAGATGTTCCATCCCCAGGGCTTCCCCGAGGACTATAAACACATCAAGTTCCTTCCAGTAAAGGGCAGATCTCAGCCAGCCACTCCCTAGCACTCACTCTCACTCCATTCACCCAAACCAGCCAACTGACTCTTCCCAGTCATGTGACACAGGCCCTGGGGCCTTTGTACTTGTTCCTTCAGACTGGCTCTCAGATGATCCTTGTCACTCTGTGCCCTTATCCTGCCTTCTAGCACTTTCACTACCTGCTATGAAGTTAAGTATTGACTATTTCTTATCTGAATCCCCACCTGGAACTTGTGAGCACCATGAAAACATAGTCTTTTGTTCCCGCTTACAACTTTTGAGATTAAAATTGTGCACAGAACATAGTAGGCCCTTAACAAATACTTGTTGAATAAATAAATGAATGCACGTAGACATGCACAAGGGACTGTGTTTTTTTCATCTGGGGGGTGAGGGAGGACAGTTTCCCCCTTGTGAACATTGAATGAGATGATACGTGTTTGAATAGGGCAGACACTCACAAAAATGTAGCCCAGGTCCTTCTGATATTTTTTTCTAAGTGTAAGGGGTAAACCAGGCCCATGAAACAGTGCTCATTTTCACAGATAACCAGTGCCCTGCAGCCTTATAAGATGAAGAGCCACCATCCTCATCTGCCAGGAACGGAAAGGTTTTCTAGCAGGAAAAACTAGGAAAACCTAGAGACACCAGGATGAATTGGTCCCCTTCATAAATGGTACATCTGCTAGTGTCTCCCTCTCTGGGGCCCAGGGTCTTCCTTACTCAGCTTCCAGGGCCGCCAGCCTGGCCTGGAGCCGGGCCTGGGCTCCACTGAAATCAGCCACCATGGCCTGCATCTCCTTCCTGTGTTCCTGGCGAAGCGTCTCCACCTCCCTGGTCTTCTGGGCTTGTTGGTCCTCCTCCAGCATCCTGGGTAGACAGAAGCACAGCCAGGCTCACTCCAGCTCCAGGGATAGCCAGCCCCTCCACACTCCACTGAGTGGGATGGTTTAGGTGACCCTGGGTAGAGGGAGGTTATGAATCTAAGATCAAAACACTCATGAGAGGAGTTGGGTCTGAATTGTAGAATCCACGGGTTCCTTTGCAGCTCTCTCCCACTCCGGCATCCATGAAGGAGACCCTGAGCAGGAGGCAGGCTTCAGAGGAAAGGGGTGAGGAACAGACCTGGAGGAGAGCCCAGGAAACATTCCCCTCACTTGGAGCAGCTGGGGAGACCCAGTGCCCTGGGACTCTGAGACCTGGAGATCCCCCGTCCAGGTGGAAAGGCAGCATGGGATGGAGTAAGAGCAGCACCTGGGACCAGGCTGCCTGCATCCATGGCCTCCTCCCCACTAGCTGTGTGACCTCAAGCAAGCTGCTTCTAATCTGTGTTCTGCTAACTGGAGGTGACAGTGGCACTTACCTTATGGGGGTCATTACCAGGAGGACTTGCATTAATACATGTCTAGAACAGTCCATGGCACAAAACCCATGTTCAACCATTAGCTACCATTTGCCTAAAACTAAGGTGGAGTATTAAGGGATCCCCGGGTGAGCCACAGAGGTAATTCACTCTCATAAAGGACTTGCAAATTTCCATGTAATTGTACTTACTCCCAGGAGAGGAGCTCTTCCTTTCCTTACTTGAAGGGAGGTAGGCCCAGAGTGATTCGGAGTCCCAACCCCAGCCCAACCTCCTTATTGTGGGCTCTTGCCCAGGGTCACTTGGTGAGGCACTATCTGAATCTAAGGTGTCCCACCAGGTGGGCTTGTGGCCATCCCTCAGATGAGCCTCAGGTCTGCTGCTCACTTGGGGGCAGGTCTCAGGACCATAGCCCTGTTGGGGCCTGAGTTACTTCACAGCCACAGGAGCCTGGGTGGAACCCTCCTCCCCTCACCGTGAGCTGAGGACTCAGAGTGATGCCCCTCTCCTGGTGGCAGCTTCCCTCCTCTGGGCATTAGAACAACTGGGGCCTCTTTCCACATCCAGATTCCAGAGCCCCTCCTCAGCTCTACTGCAACTAGGGGAGTCCAGAGCGGGTGTTTTTAACAGAGCTCTCTTGGAGGCATCTCTGTCTGAGAACCCATGTTACCCAGAGCTACCTGAGGCTACAGGACACCTCTCCCTTGGTTAATCTCAGTCAATGCTTCTGCCTGGAAAAGGGGGATTCATCCCTTGTCCCGAGGAACTCCAGAACCTCTGGAAAATTCCCTCACCCTATCTGTTTATTGCAGGAAGAGGGAAATGAAGGACTCACACAGTGGTACTCAAGATGGATATGGTGACTCTGCAGCAGCAGCTCCTTTAGTACTGAAAATCTATTTAATTATACTCTGGCCCCAATGAATCAGAAAGAGTAGGGATAGAACCCAGTAATGTATGCTCAACAAAGGTTCCAGGAGATTTTATTTTATTTTTTCCAGTGCCAGAGGTTCAGCTCAGGATCTTGTGCCTGATAGGAACGTGCTCTACCACTTTTTTGGAAAGATTAATTGATAAAGTTCATTCTTAAAGAAAGAAACTAAAAAGTCTTGCTAAAAGTCCTATTAAAGAAATTGGATTTGTATTAAAAACTTTCCAACAGGGATAAAAGGGCAGTGAATTCAGGATTGATAAGTTATTTACTAACCTCCATAAAGAACCAACACAGTGCTTCCTCCATGCCGGCCCAAACCACCTCTGCACACACCTCGCTGCACCCTACCGCGGCCCCAGCCACAGCGGTTGGTGGTAACTCCATTTTTCGGATGAGGACCCAGTCGGGAGAAATCAGCTGACTCATCAATGTCACAGTTAAAGTGCACAGCACTGTTTGAATTATTCCACCATACTTTCTCCAAAGGCCTGATCTGAGAACACTTTGGGGGTCTTCTAGGTATGAGTCTAGGTCTGATGAATTCCGTGTTTTGCAGGGACATGGGGTTCCCTCTCCTATGGGGCAAATCCTATTTGGAGATCTAGGATTCCCAGAACACCAGTACCTTGCAGGGGTCAAAGGAGTAACATCCCGGATTGTTAAGGTATTAAGGAGTCTTTTGGAGGGCGGGGGCGTTTCCCATCTCCCGCCCTGAGCCGCATCCGAGGGGCAGTTAAGCCGGGCCCCGACCCACCTGTGCTGCTCACGGAGCTGCAGCACCTCCTGCTGGTGCTGCTCGGCCTCGGCGCGCAGTCGCAGCAAGGCTTCCCTGAGCTGAGCGCTCTCCTCTCGCGGCCCGCAGCCCTCGCTCTGCCCCTGCTCGGCGACGCCCGGCGGGGAGCCGGCCTGGCCCGGGCCGCCCCCATCCTAGAGAAGCAAACCAAAACCGGTGCTTTTAGGGGTTGCAAAGGTGGACAAGGCACCACAGGCCAATGCGCTGCAGCGAGGATGGAGGCCCGTGCGTGCCCGCCCAGCCTGCAGCCCCCGCCCAGGTGCTTTGGGAGTTGGCCAGGTGTGGCCCGCAAAGAGTTTAAAACTGTTGAACCACGAATGTAGCTCACATCCAAACAAGCAAGGCACTTACTTCACCTGTTGCCTGCTGCTTGCCTTTGCCATTCCCTCCACCTGGAGGGCTCCCCACCTAAGCGTTACCGCCTAAGGGCCTAACAGGGCCCGCAGCAGTCTGGAGTGCCAATAGGAAGCTCTCCAGGAGCTCGAGGGTGGAGCGGTCTGGGTGTGCAGGAGAAGCTCCCCCACACTCCCGGCCGCTTGGCCCTTCCTCTGCCACCCAGGGTAAGCTGGGTAGAAGAGGGGGCAAGCATGACAGGCTGGAGTTCACAGGCTCCAAGGACAAAGGGATGGTGCAGATGCCAAGGGACCCGCTGGGAATGTGACTGGAGACACAGGCTGTAGCCAGTGGAGGCTTTTCAATGTCTGGGGGCATTTGGAGCTTATTCCAACGGGAGCCACTGAAGGCTTTTCACAAAGTAGTTCTGGGCTTTTAACCAAATACCCAAAGCCTAGCAAAGGGCTGAAGGAGAGGGCCTGGACTGTTAGGAGGTCCCTGTGCTACCTGGCTGGAATAGGAGTTAAGGACATGCAGGGAAGGGGCTGATGGGCAAGGTCCAGGCAGAAAGTTGGACCTCAATGAAAACAGCGAGGTGTAGATGGGGAGTCTATCTGGGGACGAGTTCTGAGAAATTCTTATGCATATCCCAAGGAGTAACCCAGACTAGTAGTCTGGGATGGGAGGTGTCTGGCACCACACCCTGAGATGCCACTGTGCCTGAATTACAGATAATGTGCAGCACTTGAGCACTATTTTTTGCTTTTCAAAGATGAAAGTCTGTCAGTTCACCAAATATCCCCCCCAGATCCAGGGAGGAGAAGGGTCTTGCCATTTCAGGCAGGGGAATGAGCCAGTACCAGTGCCTGTTGTCCATGGGCTCATGCTGTGGCCCAAATGCTGCTCCAGGAGGGCAGAATGGGGTAGGGTGGGGTGGGCTATGGTGGGGGCAGAGGCACTGACCTCTGTGATGATGGCAGGGTCCTTGCTGTCTCCTGCGCATGGGCCAGTGGCCTGCCTTCTGCCCAAGCTTCCCAGAGCCTTCAGCTGAGCCTGCAGTGCCTCCAGCTCCTTCTGGTGCTCAGAGCACACAGCTCGCTGCTCTGATAGCTCCTGCCCCAGGGATTCTGCAGAAAGAAGAGCAGCAAAAGGTCACGGTCATGGCTGAAGTCTGTCCTGCAGGGATAGTCTTTGGGGTGGGGTTGAGTGGGTAGCTGCTGAAGGCTTCAGGCTGAGTCCCCTGAACTTATTCCAAGATAACAGAAACAGAGTAACATGTATGGAGCACTAAATATGCTGTAAACCCTTTGAGAACTGTTCTCATTTAAGCCCCACAACCATCTTCTCTGGTGCATATTACGCACCCCCCCCCCGCCCCACACACATCCTCCGCTCCCATTCATCCGAGCTCCATTTATGATGAACATCCCAGGGTAAGTTGCCCAGAGCCACACAGCTAAGTGGTGGAGTGGGGATTCGTCTTTACTCTGAACCACCTGCTTGGCTACTGCTCATTGGTAGGATGGGTAGCAGGTGAGAGTGGGATGGCTGAGCCCAGGGCCCAATCCTGAGGCAGCAGTTGGTCTCAGCACACATCAGGAAGCCACGGGAAGAACAAGGAATTATCAAAGGACCCAGGGACTTCCTCTGGGGTCAGTGGTCTCAAGTTGAAAATCTTGAAGTTTATATCAACTCTTGAGACAAAGCATTTGCAGGTTCTCCATCCCACAGGCCTGGGGTCTTGACTGGATCATGGAGGCAGGAGATGGTGTGTCATCCCAATAGGAGATGGACCAAAACCAGGAGAAATTTACTCATATAAATCAGTATTGGAGCTGGATTGGGAAGTTTGGCTCCAGAGTTCTTCGCTGCCTCCATTAACTTTCAGAATCCTTTTGTGAGTGGTTTTTGATGTGGAAACAGATGAGGGGCTGAATATCATGTTGAGAGCACACAAAGGAAGACCAGGAAAGACTGGGTAAACCTTCAGTGAGAGGCTGAGGCAATCCCATAAAACCCTGGGAAAGCTCAGAGATCTGACTTACATTCAATATTAATAATGATGTTAATATCTATATTCCCTGGGCGCCTATTATATGCAAGACACTCCTATTATATAGAATTAATATTTCCTTTAATTCTATATAACTACTCTATGAGGTAGGGACAATTGTGACTCCATTTTATAGAACAGGAAAACGAGGCTCAGGGTGGTCCACCCTAAGTGGCACAGCTGTTGGAGGCAGAGCAAGGTTGTTGCTCTGGCCTGCATGCCTTTAGGCCCGAGTCCCTGCTGGCCACTGGTTTCATGTGGCCCCTGCAGGTGGCCAGGCACTTGAAGGCTGCAGGCGGGGTGTACCTAGCAGCAGCGCTTGCTGTGCCTGCATCCTCTCACGCTCCTCTTGCAGCTCTTGCCTGGCCTTTTCCTCCAAGGCCTGGAGCTCCAGCCGGTGTGCCTGGTGTTGGATCTGGAGGCTGTGGCTGGATTCCTTCTTCAAGCGCTCCTCTATGGCCTGTGGGCAGAAGCAGGAGGAAGGAGGCATAAAATTGGGCATTCATTACTCAATTGTGGAGGGCTTGTTAGGCTACGGGGATGCTCTAGCAATGGACTGGCCATTTTGTACCACATGAACTCACCCCCATCCACAGCTGATTGGACCAGAGAAGACATCTGTTCCAAGGGGGCCCAATCAGAATTCTTTCATTGGGAATTTAGTGTTAGGACACAGAGGAGGAAGGGAATGAGACAAAGGGACAGGTACAGACACTGACTGTGTGGCTACAGATTTAACACACTCAGAAGCACTGAATTGTTATGGTGTGGATATGAGGTGTCTCCAAAAAGCTCCTGTTGATGCAGGAATAATCAGAGGTGAAATGATTAGACTATGAGAGCTATAACCTAATCAGTCCAACCAATGGATGGCTTGGGTGCTAACCATAGGCAGGTAGGGTCTGGCTGGAGGTGTGCCCTGGGAGAGCATCTTTCTGTGACCCTTTCCCCTCCTCTCTCTGCTTCCTCACCCCATCACGAGCCAAGCAGATTTCCTGTGCTAGCCCCTTCTGCCATGATATACTGTCTCTGTACACTGTGGGCCCAGAGCAATGGAATCAGCCATTTATGTACTGAGACTTCTGAAACCATGAGCCCCAAATGAACTTTCCCTCCTTTCCATTGTTCTGTTCAGGTATTTTGGTCACAGCAATGTGAAAGCTGACTAAAACACTATCTTCTATCTTTCCCAGGATGAGTGGGCAGAGGCACCTGTGGTAGGTACAGAAATGACCACTAAAATGTTCATGTCTGAATCTCTGGAAACTAAATATGTTACCTTTCACGGTAAAATAAACTTGGCAGATGTGATTAGGTTAAGGATGTTGAAAAGAGATTATTCTGAATTATCTTGTGGGCCTCAATCACAAGAGTCATTATAAAAGGGATACAGGGGTTTTGTGGTGGAATTGAGGAGAGAGAGGGAGAGAGATGTGAAGATGCTGGATGACTGCCTTTGATGATGCAGGATGGGGCCAGGAACCAAGGAAAGCAGGCAGCCCCTGGGAGTGGAAAAGGCCAAGAAACAGACTCTCCTAGAGCCTACTGAAGGGTCTCAGCTCTGCCAACACCTTGATTTTCAGATTTCTGACCTCCACAACTGTCAGGTGACAGGTTTGTTTTGTGTTAAGTCCCAAGTTTGTGGTAATCTGTTAATAGTAGCAATAAGAAACAAATACAGTTTCTGCTGTGTTTTTTCTTTTTGCAACCCAGAGAGTTCCAGTTAAAACAGGAAGCTAGGGCTACTAGAGATGACTTGGCTTTCTTTAAGTTACACAGAAGAGATACAGGAGTTTTAACCCCAACTCCTTTTAATAAAGGAAGAAACGGTCTTAGAAAGTAAAGGATCTGCCTGAAGACAGGTAGGGGGTGTGATCCCTGGGGGCAGAATCCATGAGTCTCTTGTTGGAGAGAACTCAGCCATCTTCCAGCCAAGTTACTGAACCCAGCAGGAACTCAGAGCCCGCTCTCCCAGGCTCTGTCTCTGCTCCTCCCCAGCAGCAGCAGGAGGATGTCTCATTGGATAGGCAAGCCTATCCAATGAGAAGACAGGAAAGCCTCCTGGCCTCCTGCTTTCAAACCATCTGACTTCCCTCCTTTGGCACTTACACTTGCTGCAAGGCTCAGAAAATGCTGATCTGTAATTTTTATGTCCAGGGAAGTGGGAACACACAGGGTTATAAAAGAGGGAGGCAATCTCTAACTCTGTGACCATGTCCCTGTCTCTAGGGACAGCAGGGATTCAGGTCAGCTGCCCACTGTCTTGCAGAGAAGCCCCTGACAGTGATGACCACTCAGGGTGCTGCACCCAGACTTTGTATCACATCAGACACTCATCTCTGGTGAGTGCTCCAGTCTCCATGGGAATTTTATTTGTCCTTTTTGTGGTCACTCAGGTGGAATCAGGACCCTTGGGAAGCCCCAGTCTCTCACATCCTGTACTGTATATAGTCTCCTTTCTCTGTGTTCCCCAAATACTCTGGACAACTCCCATGGCTCTGGCCCACTAAATTACAGCAGTCTGTTTTAGTGGCTACCTGTGCCCTTGGCGCTGAGTCCTAAGAGGACAGGGTGTTAATCATCTGTTATCTCCCACGCTCAGCACCATAGTAGCTCACAACCGCAGCCTGATAAGTATCTGTAGAATAAATAAATGAGTAGCAAGAGTGGACCTTTTAAAAACTGAGCTCTTAGCCATGTCTTAATAAGTACTTTACATGTATTATGTCTTTTAATCTTCTCAAACATGCCATTTGATACATACTATTATCTATTATTTTATAAATGAGGAGACTGAGACCCACACAAAGGAGCTAGGTGACCTGCCCTGGCTCACACCTTGTAAGTGGTTAGGTCCAGAGCTTGAACCCAGATGGCTTACTCTTTTTTTTTTTATTATTTTTTTTTTTTTGGCTTACTCTTAATTACTAGTCTGCACCAGCAATGCTGGATGTTGGCTCCTTCCAATCAGAATCAGCACTTAACCTCTTTGGTCTCATTTTGGAACCATCCCCATGCAGACTGAAGCTGCAGTGAAGATCCCTGAATCTGGTTCTAGAGTTTCCAAGCACTAGGACTTGGAGCCCGTGATGAGCAGAGTGCCCTTTCCTCTGCCCTGGCTGGGCCTCAGATCCTTCTTCATGTGCCTCCCAGAACCCCTGGAGCTCTTCCCTTACAGGTGAGCAAAGCCTCAGGCTTCCTTGCCTCTGTAGTGGTTTAGGGTCTGCAGCCCCCAGGGGAGGGGAGAAGTCCTGACAAACATGAAAGCCAGAGCTACCCAACAGCGGATAGACTTAGAGGGTCTCATTGACCAGACTGTTCTGTCAATTGCAAACCAAATTGGAAAAAGATAGAAAAATAAAAGAAGTGAGGGAACTTTTTTCCTTCAGTACCTGGTAAATGTCAGGCAGTCCAGCGCATTATCTCACTTCTTTTCTTTTCTTTTTTCTTTTCTTTTCTTTCCTTCCTTCCTTCCTTCCTTCCTTCCTTCCTTCCTTCCTTCCTTCCTCTTTCTTTCTTTCTTCCCTCCCTCTTTCTTTCTTTCTTTCCTTCCTTCCTTCCTTTCCTCCTTCCTTCCTTCCTTCCTCCCTTTCTTTCTTTCCTTCCTTCCTTTCCTCCTTCCTTCCTTCCTTCCTTCTTTCCTTCCTTCCTTCCTTCCTTCCTTCCTTCCTTCCTTCCTTCCTTCCTTCCTCCCTTTCTTTCTTTCTTTCTTAAAGGTTGTTTTGCTTTTTTATCAGGGCAATATGGATATATATTACAGAACCAAAAACGTTAGAGGTAGAAGGTGCTAGATGAAATTTGCCTAGATGGCCTGATGGATTCAACATCATTTGGGCTGGCCACCACCTGGCAGCTTCCCACAGCCTTGGGGGAGCTCTTGATGCTAAGCTGCTCTTTCTCAGCGTGGAGCTCCCCTCCCCCTTTAACTGCTGGCCTGGGCTCACATTCCCAGCATGCGTCAGGCGTGACATTGCTCAAGTCCGGAAAGCAAGTTGTTCTTAATACCAGGACACATGCCGTTAGGAGAAAGAGGCACCAGAAGCCTAAGGGACCAAGTCTGAGTCCCTGCCTTGCCCCTTACTACTAGGTGACCTTCTGCAAGTTGCTGAATCTCTCTGGGCCTCTTTCCTTGTATGGAAAAGGTAATAGGATAATAGTGACCTTGTGTGATCACGTGGGTGCTGGAGACGATGGACAAAAGGCACTGGGGCGTCAGGAGGTGCGCAACAGGGGCCGACACGGCAGGGCCCTGAGAACTGCACGGCTTGGCTCCCGCAGTTGCCCCTACCTTGAGCTCCTGCGTCTTGGCCTGGTCCAGGGCTCGCAGGGCGCGCTGGTGGGAGGCCTCGAGCTGGGCCTTGGCGGCCTGGCTCTGCTGGAGGCTGTCCTGGAGCTCGCGCAGGTCCTCCCCGTAGCTGCTGGTGCACTGCTCCAGGGCCCGCTGCATCTGCGAGACCTGCCCGCCACCGCGCGCCTCAGGACGGCCGCCCCTGCCCTCCCGGGCTGTCCCCCTAACCCGAGCTTTCTGAGTAGTCTCACTAGCTGAGCCTCCCGTGTGGGGCAACTCCGAGGAGTGGAAATGCCAGCCGAAGAAGAACCCGGTGGCAAGTCCTCGAGGGCAGGGGCAGAGGGCTCTGCTAGAGCCACCCAGGAGGGAAAGTGAGGATGTTCTGGGACACAAACCCTCTAAGAGAAATCAGGAGGGGCCAGAACATTCTCCCCGCACAGTGGCCTCCCTCACCTCCCTCAGGGGCTTGATTCTCGATCTTGCTTCTTCCTGAGGCTTTTCCCCATGAGTCATTTAGAGGGGCCTCCAGCCCCTCCACCCTGCCCTGCTCCTTTCCTAAAGACCCATCTCCTTCTAAGGTACTGCATGATTTGCTTATTTCTTACTCTAGTACTTTCTGTCTGTTCCAAACTCCTCTGCTAAAGCACAAAACACAATTGTCCCTCCATATCTGCAGGGGACTAGATCCAGCACATCTGTGGATACCACATAAAACAGTGCCGAATTTGCATCTAACCTGGGCACATCCTCCTGCATACTTGAAGCCATCCCTACATTCCTTACAATACACAATAGCATGTAAATGCAATGAATCAGGGCAACTATGTAAACAGTTGTCAAACTCTATTGTTTAGAAAATATCAAGAAATAAAAGTCTGTACATGTGCAGTACAGAAGTAGTTTTTACTCTTAATTGTTTTCTATCTGTATTTGATTAAATTCCAGGTTGCAGAAGCCAAGGATATGGAGGGTGGTTTATTGTATTCCCACCATTGTTGCTAATGCGCGTGTTCCTTATATATGAAATACCAGGAGTCTTATCTGGAATGTTCACTGTTCACTGATGTATCAACAGTGTGTCCATGAGCACAGAAGGGGATTTTGGGGGGCAGTATGAGGGAGTGAACCCAGGGCCTGGCACATGCACCGTGACTGCTCTACCACTGACTTTTGAATAGGGCAGAGTTTGAAAAAATAAATTAACAAAACCAAGAATCCTGCCTCGTCCTGGACTCTAATGCCCTCTCCAGCTTGAATGGCAGCCTGCCCTAGTGCTTTCCCAGAGTTGTCTGTAGAAGGAGGCAGGCTAACTCCATGGGAAGTCCCCACCCGGCTGCCCTTCTACCTGGGCTTGCAGCCTGGCCTTCTGGCTTTGCCAGTCCTCCTGAAGACGCTGGATTTCAGGTGCCTTTTCCTTCAGCAAAGAGCCCAGTGGAAGTCGTGGGTCACTTCTGTCCTTGAGGGGCACTTCAATCCTTGGAAGACATGAAGACCACATCACTAAAGATCCTAGGGCTCAGAATGACACAGCACACCATCTTAGCCACTCTGCCTCAGAGGAGATGGCTCTGGTAGTAGTTGGTATGGGTGAAAAACATCTTGTCTTTCAAAAAGCAATCTGACGTAGACATCCTAAATGTTACTGCACAGGATTCTGCAGGAACTACCTGATACCCATTTTAATGGATACTTAATAAATGATGACTGACTGTCAGAATGTTTGAGAGCTTAGAGTTCTTTTGGGGGTCCCTGGGAGCTCCAAAAGAGAGGTTTGTATGGTCTAAAGGTTTTCACAACTTTTCCTTCATATGAAAGAAAATGAAACAACCACACAGTACTTTACGCTTTTCAAAGCATGCTCATAACTTATACTGGCTGTCCCCAGGTATAAATTGATGGATTATAAAGAAGCCTCTACATATGAAAGCATGAACCAAAATGGCTATTGAAAGCCACAATAGTTTCTTCATTCAAGATAAGACGCTGATGAATGCCTTTGAGAGGACCCTCCCCCATTCCCAGCTTCCTCAGTTCTGAATTTTTGATCTACTGAGAAATTCAAATGTTTGGACTGGGCTGCTAAGTGTTTGTCCTGTTTGACAATGTACAAGGATGGCCTAGGGTGATGATTTGCTTCCCCTGGCAAGGACATTAGGCCAGAGGACCAGAGTTCAGGGGTTTAGGGGCCTGGACTGTGATGGAAGACATAGGAAGAGGTCTCTGCTTAAGAGGGCCCAGCAAAGGGTCTCAGGTGGGGAGTTAAGGAGGAGACAGTCAACAGGGACCTGAAAGGAAGAGCCGGATACTGGGAGCAGCAGCACAGCCACGTGGCTAAGACCCTGGGTGCTGGGGCTGAACTGCCCAGCTTCTCATTCCAGGGCGACTACGTCCCAGTTGTCCCAGTTATGTGACCTTGAGTGAGATCTTCAAACTATTTGGACCTGAGCTGCCTCATCTATAATAGGGGCCGACAATTATATCTTTTACTTGGATTGTGATATGGCTTAATAGATTTAATATCTACAAAGTACTTAAAACAGTGTTTGGTACACAGTAAGCATTATATGAAGAACTAATTAAATATTTAAAAAGAGAAGTTCTATTTCTTTGCATTCTAATTCTCTTAGGTTATCTTCAAGCTTTTTGAAGATGTACTAAATACAGTTTAAGGAGCAAAAACAGGGCATACCTGGGTCTGAAACAAACCTAAGGTTAGGAGAAGGCTGGAAAGGCAGAGAGGACAGCCTAGAGCAAGAGTGACAGGTGGCCCCCAGGGCCACTGTGTGGAGCAGGTGAGCTCTCCTGGTAAATCCTGGGGAGGGGACTGGACTTCCTCCCAGGACATGGGCTCATGTATTATTATTTAAATGTTTTATTGAAGTAAAATTTACATATAGTGAAATGCAAGTGTATAATTTAGTGAATTTTAACAAATATATACAACCATGAAATTAACATCTCAGTCAAATGATAGAGCATTCAGATCTTTCCATTTATTGGAAAAGTTACTTAGGCAAGTTACTTTGTTCTTTTCTATTCCTCAGAAATCTTCCAAATGAAGTACTTTAATAATGGGATCTATTTTTTTTTTTTTTTTTGGTGGTGGTAGGGATTGAACCCAGGGCCTTGTGCATGCAAGGCAGGCACTCTACCAACTGAGCTATAATCCCTGCCCAATAATGGGATCTACATTTGAAGATTAAATAGATTCATGCTTTAAATGTGCTTATCATACTTCACCATTCAGTAAACATTATTATTTCACCATTATTATTATTCCCTGGAATACCACAAGTGGCAATTTCCCTTTCTGTACTCATTCCACTGCCTCCAATTCCCTCTCATCCTAAGGAACTGGTCCCATCCCGCCATCCCACTGTCCTGCCATTCTGCACAAAGCAGGCACAGCTGACTGACCTTACCCAACTCCCCTTTAAATTAGAATGTGACCTGTTGTCCCTCGCTTCATGTCACAGCCAATGGACAAGCTGCTGTTCTCTTAGAGCCGCTGTGCCCAGAAGAAGGTCAGTTGTCTGTTCCCAGTTCTCATGCCTCCTGGGAGTAACTCCAGAACATGCAAAAAGGAGTCCCACTTCTTTTATATTGCTTAGCTTTTCTACCCACCCCCCTCCAAAAAAAAAATCTGTGGGAACAGCCTCCAGGGCCTGGCCTCCCTAATCCCTAATTCTTCTGTAGTTGGGTGTCCTTCCTCAGTGACGTAGCCTCAACAGGAGAAAGTGAAGGCTGCTGTGATCACAACATGCTGCTGGTCTGCCCAGCATCCTGTCATGGGAAAGCCTGTCCCCCTTCAGTGGTGACCCTGTTTAGTCCATGGGGTTTGGGTACAGCTGGCCCTGGGGAAGGGCATATGACACATGCCTGGCCAAACAAAGTGGGATAGTAAGAATGGCTGTCTTGAAGATACAGGTCACCCAGATGGACCCACTGAGTACCTCTTTGAAATTTCTGCCAGCGTTCTCAGGGAAAGAGAGCTTTCTTTCCCTCCAGTATCATGAGTTCTACACAGAACAAGGTTTATGCCTGCCAGAGACTAAGTGGTAGAGCCAGGATTTAACCTGGAGGCCTGACTCTAGAGTCTGTCCTTGTTAACTATTTTGCTCATGTGCCTCCTAGAGACTGACACAGGAGCTGGAGAGTGTATGGGACTCTTCTGAGCTGGGGAGTTCACTGGACTGTGTGTTACCCTGCCTGTCAATCATCTAGAGAACTTCTAGATGGCAGGAGCATCTGCCAGGATCCACATGTCATGTGTTAGTGCAGGGCAGTGGGACATAACTGTGGTGTCCTCAGAATAACCTGGGACATGTTTTCAAAATAACATGATTGAGAGGTACCCTAGACTCTGTGTATCAGAATCTTATGAGACGCTGTAACAGACTGTTTCATGTTGCATCTACTCAGAAAATACTCACTGTCCTCTTCCCCTGCTTGTTGTGGCTATAAGTGCATTATAGGTTACATTGTATCTCCCCAAATTCCTATGTTGAAACCCTAATTGCCAATTTGATACTAGTTGTGATGGAGCATTTGGAAGTAATTAGGTCACAAGGGTGGAGCCCTCATGATAGGATTAGTGCCCTTATAGGAATAGACATGGGAAATTGATCTCTCTCTCCCTCCCCACTCTCCTATTTGAGAATATGGAAAAGATGGTCATCTGTAAAGAGTGTCCCAATCAGGCACTGAGTTGGTTGGTACTTTGATCTTGAATTTCCCACCTTTTAATCTAAAAGAAATAAATTTCTCCTCAGTCCACCCAGTTATGATATATTGTTAAAACAGCCCACTGGACTAAGATGCACAAAAGTATATGCTTCTCTGCCCATTAATGTGAGTTGTGGTCCCATTACTTATGCTGGCCCACGGAACAAGTGTGGAATTGAATACAATTCTAAAAGTACTTATCTTTAAGAGGCATTGCATGTTCTTCTTAACCCTTTTGAGCCCCTTTACCATGACAATAACCTGCCCTTAATAGGGCTAATCTCTCAGTCTGGGTCCCAGAATGAGAAGCACATGGAACAAACTTAAACTGTAGTCTATAGGAAAGCAGTAGCACCTAACCCTCAGCTAGCACCAACTGTTCATAAGCCCAGAAGAGCCTAGCTGAATCAAGCATAAAGATAGCTCACCTATAAAATCACTGATATCTGAGGATGCTTGTTATAGCAGCAACAGCTGACTAGTACAGGTGATGCAGAGGGGCATTTCCCCCCAGGGACAAAACTTACTACTTTTCCAGGACTGAATCTTGGGGAGGCTTCCTAATCTCTTTGAGCTTAAACTATACCATGACCTCTCTGGGTTGGTGTGGTAGGTAATTGGCTATGTAAAGGCCACAGCTATGCTGACAACACACATGATATGTCTGTTCCCTCCCTGAGCATGGTGCAAAGAGCAGGGATAAATACTTGAGGACAGAGGGAATGAATGAATGCCTCCTTCCAAATTTGAGTCCTCATCCGTTAGAGCGCTCAGGGTCTGTACCTTTCTTCTTCGTCGCTGCTGGTTCCTTCTTCAGCTGCTAACTTATCTTGATACTCTTCTCTGGGCAGTGTCTGGGAGGGCTCCTTCCTCTCTGAACATGGATCCTAAGGCAAAAAACAATGACACAAAGAGATTAAGCACAGTTCCCTGATTTCACCTGGCTTCTTCAAACCAGACAGCAGAGGAGAAAGAGCCCCCTGAGATCCACTGTCTGTGCCCAGCTCACAGGCCTGGAAGGACGAGGCCATGATCCCACAATGCCTGGAACAGTGCCTGGCTCTGACCATGGCAGTGCTTATGCTTGCGTCCTGTTTTGCAGTCTACCAAGCAATTCATATAGCAGGTGAGACTGAAGTTGGAGAGAATAAGTAACTGGCCCCAGGGTCCACCATCACAGTTGTGGAACTGTGGGACTAGTCTGACCCTTAACCACTTCAGCCTGTAGAGAGGGATCCCTGCTGGGCCTGATTTGTGGGGCTGTGGTGAGGATCAGAGTACACTACTGACCCACGGCCAGGGGTCAGTGAAAGTGAACAACTTAGTCTTGGTTATCAGGCCCATCGCATAGGTTGTGGTGTGCTGCACCTCCTCACATAGGGTCAGAAAACAGGGAACTTGCTGAAAGGCCCAAAACATTGAGAAATGGGACCTGGGTGGAGAATCAGAAATGATGGGGGGACAATGAGCTTTCAGAATTTTCACTCAATTGAATTTGCTCATTTTATCATTCTCTCCTTTCCACAGAGACATAAGGGTACAAAAGACTTTTTAATTTTTATTTTTCTACTTGTAATGGTAACCACTGTCTATGGAAAACAGTTTGTTAAGACAGGGTAGGAGCAGATTTGTTGATGTCAGATCTCATCAGTGATAAACTACAACCTGGATTTCTCACTAACCAGGAAGTGCGACCTTGAGCCAGCATCTTCCCTTTCCTGAATACACTCACCAACTATAAATGAACTGGTTAGCTTGCATATGTGATTTTCAAACTATATGAAATCTTGGGGGGGAGGGGTCTTGAGGTCACTTAGGTGGGAAAAGGCAGACCTGAGCTCAAGGGTGGGACCTTGAGCTCGCAACCCCACTTGACCTGCAACAAAATGGTTTGGTGCCTTTCCACATACTGAAGTGTCTACACGTCAACAATGCTGAGGTCAACAGTGACATTCACATTGCACAGTGCTCAATCCTCCAGCCTCAGCTAGCTGGAACTCTC
Source organism: Marmota marmota marmota (assembly GCF_001458135.2). Classification (NCBI taxonomy): domain Eukaryota; kingdom Metazoa; phylum Chordata; class Mammalia; order Rodentia; family Sciuridae; genus Marmota; species Marmota marmota. The sequence goes on from NW_026000108.1 coordinate 12,486,263, forward strand.
AGCAGGATTGGGGTATCTGGCTTCTGGGTCTCCTTTGTCCCACCAGCACCTCCTTCTCAGTCTCCTCCAATAATACTCCCTCCTCTTCTGCCCCAGGCCTCAGAATCTCATCTAGTCCCATGGCATTAAATGCCACACGGATATTGGTGACACATGGTTATTTATGACAAATTCACTTTTCTATTTCCAACCTTTCCCCCAATATTCAGACGTGTATATCCAACCGTCTTTAATATTGAATAAACCCCTCCAATTGTGACACGTCCAGACTCCAAACAACCGGACCTGCCTCAGGGGCTTACACAGGCTGATCCCTCTGCCTGAAATGCTCTTTGCTCTGATGCTTACATTCTTTGCTTCCTCACTTTAGTCTCTGATTTTGGACTCTAGTAGCAGGCTCCCTGTGTTCAAATCCCAGTTCTTATTGGTGATACAATCTTGGGAAAATTACTCAGGTTGTCACCAGAATTAAATGAACCAATACATATAAAGGCCCCAGGATAGTATTAGGTGCATAGCAAGCACTCACGTTAATGTTCTATGAGATGATTGCTCCCAGATCACCTTCTCTAAAACACCACCCCTTGCAGTCTTTCTCCCCACCTTGCTGTATGTTTTTCCCAAAATACATCTCACAGTGTGATGTTATTTGTCTACTTATTTGTTCTCAGCTTCCCTCACTGAAAGGTAAGCCCCATAGGGCAGGGACTCTGCTCTGTCCACCAGTTTCCCTGATGCCTAGAACAGGAATCACTCAGCAAACACCAAATGAATAATCCCAGATGTGTCATGGGTCACTCCAGGAGAGCAGGAGGACCCTGAGTGACCCTGAGCCCACCTTATGTCCTCTGGAGTGAATGGCCTCCATGTATTCCGTATATGTGAGAAGTCTCCCAGGCCAGTGGCATTCCACCCGAGCCCTCATCTTCCCCTCCGGGGTGAATGTGCCCTGGGTTAACTCATCTAAGCCTGAGCTACATTCCTCAGGACTTCCTTCCCTGCACACTCCTGGGCCATGTGACTTTGCATTAAATTTGGAGGATGGAAGTAAAGCAGCAGTCACATCCTGATGCGTGGACGCTCGACGCAGGGCAGAAGGCACTGATCGGCACGCCACCTTGTTGGCCTGGGCAGTTTGGGGACTCTCAGCTCCTTCAGCTTCTTCTGGATCCTCCTTTGACTTCTCCCTCTCCGGGACCAGTGTGTGCAGACCCTGAGGCAGCAGGTAGCCTGCAGCACCCCAGCTCCCATGGGGTCCTCCTTAGGTTTCCCCCTGTCTTAGACTGCAGGTGTGCTTAGTTTCATGTCAAAGGATACAGGCCACCTGTGTCCTCCAGTTGGAGCCTTGTTGGCCTCAGAGAATGATACACTTGGAGCTCAGCCACACAGCTGCAGTTTGCCCTTGGTCTTCTCCACTTCACTCTGCCTACTTGCCTCCTGACAGGCCCCTCTGCTGACCTTGGGTCCACCACCAGACCAAGAGGCAGTAGTTGAACACAAAATGCGTAACTAGGTCCCACAATTATGCCAGCTCAGTTCCTACACTTAATCTCGTATCCTGTATCATCCCTAGGTTGCTTCTCTGATGGAATCTTAATGGTGCAGACTTTAATCCCCAGATCTGTTTATTCTTCAAGACCTTACTTGACTGTCACGTCCTCCTGGAGGTCTTACCACCTGGCACATTGTAGTTAGACTCTCTCCTGTGGAAGTTCCCATAACAATATTTTGCAGTATCATCATCTTCTCACAAATATTTATTGATCCTGACTCTGTGCCAGGCATTCTCTTTTGGGGATATAACAATAAACAAAACAGACAAGAGTTTTTCTGCCTTGAATTAGTTACAGGAACATTTTTCTCCCTTCCTAGACTATAAGTGAATGCAAAAGTAACCTCAGATATAGTTTAAAAGTCTTATAAATCCTACAACTGTGGACAGCGGTGACTTGGATCATGGTCTATGACTGCCTGGACGCTGTGGCTCTTTTTTGCTCTGGGAACTTTGTGTGCAAAGGTGCAGGACAAGATTGGAGTCCTGTCTGAGGAAGTTCTGTGAAAAGGCACAGAATTATATTAGTCTTGACCATGAGCTCAGACACCAGATGCTGAGGATAAGAATTCTGAGCATAAAAGATAATTATAATAGTTTGCAAGTACTGTGACCTTCAAGGCTGCCTGCTTTGCAGAAACTTTCCCACAGAAAACCTTTTGATGATAAAACTTATGTAATAAGTGTGCTGTGCTAGGCCTGGGTCCCTGTTCCTCCCTCAGAGGTCAGTGTCCCACCTGGTCCCAGCTTTCTCTTTGTAAATGTCTGTGTGTCTTTCTTAATCCCTCATTACCCTCACTGGTCTTTAGGGTTTGGCCATGCAGGTCACAGCATACAGCCAGTAATTAAGATCCTTCAGTACAATTGTTTTTTATTTATAGCCCTAACCCACTTTTTCTATATGTAACTACTGGACTAAGTCCAGTTAGTTGACACCTACTAGTCCCAGTCCCAATAAGTTTGGTTCAAACAATGGTATAACTGGACAGATTACAATCTCCATATGGACATGAGGCAAAAAGGCTCACCTTTGCCTCTTAGTTTCCAGTATTTGGGGAATTAAAACTGTCTTGGAGATCTCCAATTCTCATAAAGTCTAGCAGCAAATGTAGTCTAAGCAAACAGCTTTACGAGTCACCTGCTATAAATACATGTTCTGTATAAACCTGGAGAACTTGCCTGGTGGAGTTGGAGACAACAGCAAATCAGAATAGCATGCATACTACTGTGCTGTAAATACATATAAGATGTGCAATTAATCACATCCAGGTTTCAAATTTGGTTACACAGAATTCTTGGTTATGTTGTCAAAACAAGTCTAATTCCAGTAATCACATCAAACATGAACTGATAAAGTTCAACATGTCAACCTATCCTGATGAAAGAAAATCATTCATTAAAAAGTTCTAATAGTGAACCTATAGGCATCTAACAACAGAGCCCAAAAACATAAGGCAAAATGATCAAAATTGTAAGGGAAAACTTTATAATTATTATGGGAGATTTTTTAATACACATCTTTCAGAAACTGATACACTAAACTGACAAAATGATCTAGGATAAGAAGATCTGAAAAACAAGATTAATAAACTGAACCTTATAGCTAAAAAGAACTAGTAGTTTCTAACTTTTATATGGTGCATGGTATGTTAGGCCCTTAACTGTATGAAATAGATACTATCATCCAGTTTAAAGGAGATAAAAATGAGGCAGAAGAAGATATATAATTTGCTGCAGAGAATATAAAACAGAGCAAAGATTCAATATATATATATAAATAAAATATCTTCATAACCAACTCAAGAATATATACTTTCTTTCCATCAGATAGGGAACATTTAAAAAACTGACCCCATATTAAGCTTCAGAGTGAATCTAAAGGCAGTTGAATGTATTGATATTCTATAGACTGTGCTATCTGATGACAATGCAATAAAATTAAAGAGCAATAAGAAAGTAGATTAAGGGGCTGGGATTGTGGCTCAGTGGTTGAGCACTCACCTAGCATGTGCACAGCCTGGGTTTGAGCCTCAGCACCACATAAAAATAAATAAAGGTATTATGTCCAACTACAACTAAATATATATATAGAGAATATATATATTTATATATATATTTAGAATATATATAGTCTAAATATATATATATGTATATATATATATATATATATATAGAGAGAGAGAGAGAGAGAGAGAGAGAGACAGAGAGAGAGACAGAGAGAGAAAGTAGGTTAAAAACAAGATAAGCTTCAAAACCCTGAGACATAGATAAAGATATACAGAGGGCAATTTATAGACAAGCATATTTGTTGGAAAACATTCAAGAAGTTAGAAAAAGATCAATGGAATAAACCCAAAGTAAGTAGAAGGAAAGAGATATAAAATACAAAATAAATGAAATAGAAAAAATAATAAATCTGATCAACACATCTGAAGGCTTTTTGGAAAAAAAAAAACACACACACATCAAACCTCTGGCAGGCCTGATCAAGGAAAAGGGAAGAAAGAACCGAGAGCAACATGAATAATGGACAAGGATCTCATGACAGAACAGAGATTAAAAAGAATTCCAAATGTACTCTGAGCTGCACGGAGATGTGAAAGGGAGTCTACAGGATTTAATTTCCGGCCTGATTTATTGACCACTGCTATATTTAAAGGAGCCCTGGGCAGAAGTTCAGAAATAGGAGTGGGGTGAAAACTCCAAGAGCTGATTCATCAGGTACCAACACCAGCTCCCAGCTATATCACATTTGCCTATTTCCATACATTGTCTCAGGTTTGCTCAGGACGTTGTGAGGGGGAAAGGAAAGGCCTGTCATTCTCCTTTACATTTGGGGAACTACGTTTGGAGATGTGCAGTGATTTGTCCCAGGCCACAGGAGGTGGCATGAGGAGTAGACCTCTCTATTCTCTGACTCCCATCCATGTCATTCCATGTCACTAAACAGGCACTTGGGTGTGCCATGTAGGCATGATTCCCAGCTACTAACATCAGGGCCTAACTGGATGTAAGTTCAAAATATGTTGTGCAAATATGCTGTTAGGGATATTTAGGGCAAACAGTCCCAAATAAAAGAACAAGCTGAACCTCTGCAGGGTTGACCCTAATGAAACAGAATTATATAATTTACCTGACAGAATTAAAACTATCTATCAAGAAGATGCTCACTAACATATGAAAAAAAAAATGAATGAACACAGTGAGAAATTCAACAAAGAGACAGAAAATGAACATATTTTAAAAGTGCCAAAGAGAAATAATGTAGCTGAAGAACACAATAATTGAACTGAAAAATTCGCTAGAGGAGTTCAACAGATAATTAAGCAAAAGAAAGGATTGATGAACTCAAAGGTCATTGGGAATATGCAGTCATAGAAGCACAATTAAAAAGAAGGAAAAAAGTAAAAAAAAAAAAAAAAAAAAGCT
>NW_026000108.1:12491268-12544658 GCF_001458135.2 Marmota marmota marmota
AATCCGCATAATGAAATAAGTGTATTTTCAGCAGTAAATTTTTATTTTTTTTTTAGGTGTAATTGGAAACAATATCTTTGTTTTATTTATTTTATGTGGTGCTGAGAATTGAACCCAGTGCCTTACACATGCGAGGCAAGCGCTCAATCACTAAGCTACAACCCCAGCTCCTCAGCAGAAATCTTGAAGGCTAGAAGGGAGTGGGATGATAATACTCAAAGTAGTAAAATGGGGGGGGGGACCTGCAAACCAAGAATACTATACCCAGCACAACTTGCCTTTGAAAATGGAGAGATAATTTCCCAGGTAAATAAAGCAGATGGACTAGATGTGTCTTTCAAGAAACGAAGAAATAAAGAAATTAGAGGGCTGGGGATGCAGCTCAGTGATAGAACACTTGCCTAACATGCATGAGGCCCTGACTGATCCCCAGAACTGAAAAAAAAAAAGAAAGAAAGAAAAATGAAATTAAAATATAACTTGGGATAGACAAAATTGCCAAAAGCAATACTATGGAGAAAAGTTCATAGGTATTAAAAAAAAAAATACTTCATTAAAAAAGAAGGATCTCCATCATTGTACTGTCATGTGTAACTAATTAAAATAAAATCAAAAAATTATATATTCAAAAAAAAGAGAAGGATCTCAAGTAAACAACCTAAGAGCTATTGAAAGAAAAACAAACTAAGCCCAAAGATAGTAGAAGGAAAAATATGTTAAAGCAAAATAATTAAAATTGAAAACTGAAAAAAAATCAATGAAACCATGAATTGTATTTGTTCCTTTCTTTCATTTTTTCTTTTTCTTTTTTTTTTTTTTTTTTGGCACTGGGGATTGGACCCAGGGGTGCTTAACCACTGAGTCACATTCCCAAACCATTTTTTAAATTTTGAGACAGGGCTCTCTGAGTTGCTTAGGGCCTGGCTAAGTTGCTGAAGCTGGTCTTGAACTTGTGATCCTCCTGCCCCAGCTTCCTGAGCTGCTGGGATGATAGGCTTAAGCCACCATGCCTGGCTGAGTTGTTTCTTTTAGACAAAAATAGCCAAAACTAAGAGAGAAGACTCTAATAAAATTAGAAGTGAAAGGAAATACTACAACTGATGCTACAGAAACAAAGATTATAAGAGACCATTATGAACAACAAACTTGATAACTAAGCAGAAGGGATAAATTAGAAAATTTGAATGGACCAATAGGAAATAAGAAGGTTGAACCACTGTGCAAAATCTTCTCAACAAAGAAAATTCCAGGACCAGATGGCTTTATGGGTGGATTCTACAAAATATTCAAAAAATTTAAAGAATCCTTCTTAAACCCTTGCCACAAAAACAAAAATAAAAAAGCAAAAATAAAAAAAAAACACTTTCAAAATCATTTTATGTGACAAATATTACCCTGATTCCAAAGGCAGACAAACACACCTTGAGAAAGCTACAGGTTCCCTGGTGAACTTAAATACAAAAAAAAAAAAATCCTTAACAAAATACAGCAATCTGAATCTAACAGCATATTTACAGGCATATACATCCTGACCAAAAAGAATTTTTCCTAGGATGCCAGAATGGTTCATTATACAAAAGTCAGTTAATGTGACACATCATATTAATAAAGGATAAAAATCACAAAGTAGTCCCAATAGATGTGGTACAAGCATTTGACAAAATCCAATGCCATCTCACTGAGAAAAAACTCAACACAGAAGAAATGAACACAACATAAGAAAGCCCACATATGGCAATCCCACCACTAATATCATACTAAATGGTGAAAAATAAAAGCTTTTCCTATAAGAGCAGAATCAAGACAAGGATGCCCACTTTCACCACTTCAAACATAGTATTAGAAATCCTAGCTACAGCAATTAGTTAAGAAAATAAAAAAAAGGAGAAGAAGAAGGCATTCAAACTAGAAAGGAAAAAGCAAAACTGTCACTGTTTGCAGATAACATGAAATTATATTTAGAAAACCCTTAGTTAAGATGCCGTAAAAATTGTTAAAACTAGCTGGGCATGGTGGCAGATACCTGTAATTCAAGTGACTTGGGAAACTGAGGCAGGAGGATCACAAGTTCAAGGTTTGCTTTGGGAACTCATCAATACCCTGTCTCAAAATTAAGAAAAGGGCTAGGGATGTAGCATGCCTGGATTCAATCCCCAGTACTACTAAAAAACAACTATTAGAACCAGTAAACAAATTTAGTAAAGTTTCAGGGTACAGAATCAACCTACAAATATTAGTTGTATTTCTATACATTAACAATTGAACTGTCTAATAGGGAATCTGGTAAGCAGTTCCACTGACAATGGCACCAAAAAGAATAAAATATCTAGGTATAAATTTAATCAAGGAGGTGAAAGCCTTCTATATGCAAAACTATAAACACTGGTGAAATAAATTTAAAAAGATACGAAAAAAATCTGTGATCATGGTTTGGGATACCTAATATTGTTAAAGTGTCCACACAACCCCCAAAACTACAGATTCAATGCAATCCTTAAAAAAATACTATTTTTTACAGAAGCAGAAAAAACAATTCTCAAAATTCATATGGAACCATCAAAGACTGTGAATAGCTAAGTCAATCTTTTAAAAATTCTTTTTAGATATACATGACAGTATATTTTGACATATTATATATGCATGGAAACAAGAGATCAATGGAATAGAATTAAGTTCCCAGAAGTAAGTTCATAATTTATAATCAACCAATTTTTCAACAAGGGTGCCAGGAAGACAATAGGGAAACAAATGGTGTTTGGAAAATTACATATTCATTTGCAAAAAATGAATTTTGATTTTTTATATTATACTATATATAAAAATCAATTCACAATGGATTAAATACTTAAATGTAATGGCTCAAATGATAAAACTCCTAGAAGAAAATATGCAGAAAAAGCTTCATGATGTTGGTCTTAGCAATACTTTCATGTATTTCAAGTATATGACACCAAAGTAAGGAAGCAAAAACCACATATGAATATGGCATAATGAATCCCACTAGTATGTATAATTATAATGCACCAACACAAATAAGTTTAAAAAATTAAAAAAATAAACTGGTGGGATTGTATCAAACTAAAACTTCTTCACAGCAAAGGTAACAACCAACAGAGTAAATAGACACCTAAAAAAAATGGAGAAAATATTTTCTGAATATATAACACATATATATTACTACAGCCAAACACTGTAAGATTAAAAAAAAAAAAACTAATAACTCAAATTTTAAAATAGGCTCAGGACTTGAATAGACATTTCTCCAAAGAAAACATAAATGATCAACAGATACATTAAAAGGAGATGGACATTACTAATCATCAGGGAAATACAAATTAAAACCACAGTGAGATATCACCTCACACCTGTCAAGATGGCCATTCCAAAATAGGTAGGTGTGAGGATGTGGAAAGGCTGGAACCCTTGCACACTATTGGCGAGAATGCACAATGATGTAGCTAATAAAGAAAACAGTATGGAGGTTCCTGAAAAAATAAAATAGAACTACTGTATCATCCAGCAATCTTATTTCTGGGCATTTATCCCAAAGAATTGAAATCAGTATTAAATTATACTAGCATTACTGTGTTCGATGCAGCACTATTTACTGTAGCCAATATATGAAACAACTTAAACGTCCATTGACAGTTGAATGGGTTAAAAAATGTGGTATGTACATACAGTGTAATACTATTTATCTTTTAAAAAGTAGGAAATTCTGCAATATGCAAACAACATGGATGAGCCTTGAGGACATTATACCAAGTGAAATAAACTAGCCACAGAAAGAGAAACAGTGTCTCATTCCATGTAGATGAGGTATCTGAACTGATCAAATTCATGGAATCAGAGTAGAATGATGGTTTCTAGGGGCTCGGGTAAGATGGAAGTAGGGCTTTACTGCAAGATGGGATCTGCTGTGCCACCCTGTACCTATAGTAACTGCACTGTATTATACACTTGAAACTTTCCTTAAGAGGGTAGATCTCTTTTGTTGTGGTTCTTGCCACAATAAAATAAAACAAAGTAAGTAAAAAATAAACCTGAGAAATGAAGGTCGTTGAGTTTTCTCCAGTTGAACAGGGAAATGAATGCCACAGTCCTTTTTCTGTTCACTCGTTTCCAGCCTCCAGGACACCAGAGACAAGGAAGTCCGTTATGGTTGGGATGTGTTTTGCCCATAAGGACAGCCTTTATTGTTTCCAACCTTTATTGTCAGAAGCTTGTTCCCGAGTTAGGCAATATGGGAAATAATGGACACTCTAACAGGTGGGGTCTAGTGGGAGGTCCTTACACCTGAGTGCTGCCCTGAGAAGGAAATACTCATTCTCTGAAGTGAATTCTTGAGAGTGAGAGCCTAATCCCTGAGTCTCTCTGGCTTCCTGTTTCATGATGCACTTTCTTCCTCCTGCATATGGTCCTGCCACTTCTCATATGGTCTTCAACAGAGTTTGAGCCATGCTGTTTGGATTTTCAACCTCCAAAATAATTTTACCTTTATTATTTTCTTTATAAAGTTAGCTTACTTCATTGTAGTTAACACAAAAGAGACTGATACAAAGTCTTTCCCAAAGAAAGAGAAGATTACTCGCTCCCACTGACACCAAGTCATTAGAAAGAGATCCCAGTGACCTAAATTATCCTCCAGACAAGGCTCATTTTGGAAGGAGTTCCTAATCTAACCTTTTAATTACTGAGACCCAAAATGGTACCCTCAGCTCCATTCATTCTATAGTCATGTCTCAGTTTTTGTAAAAGGAGAGGTTAAACGTCTGCCACATGTAGATATGTTAGATGCTAGAAGGATAAAGATTAATAAGATATAGTTCTTGACTTCAACTGCCTTATGGTCCAGCAATTGGAAGAGATGCCTGGCCTGACAATTCCGTCAGACCACACAAATAACAACAAAAAATTATCTCTTCTCTTTGACTTTGTGCACCTGGTATTTCAGGTCCAAATATATCATTCAAAAGATGCTACAATGCCATTTTATTATTTCATAAATGAACTTGACCCTGGAGATAATAAACAGTTGGCTGAATGACTACTTTCAAGCCCAGTAATGCTGATTCAATTATCTGCTTCTCTGAACTCCAACTAGAATAGACTCCCCTGCTACCTTCTTCTTTTTTTTTTTTTTTTTTAATCACAGGGAGCCTTCTAGTAAAAATAACCCTGAGCTATTCCCAGAGTTTCTCATGTCATCCACCCTTGACTCAGACTCTTGGGTTCTTCATCAGGCATTCTGCTGAGATTCAGTCCAATGCTTTTTTTTCCAGTCTTAAAGTGCCCTGAGTATAAATAGTGTGCACAGAAAAATAAATAGATCCATTTCTCTAAACCATCTACCACAAAAGGCTCCTCCTAACTCCTCCCAAGCAAATGGTTGGTTATTTTAAACCTAGGTTCACATTAGATCTCCATCTTTCATCTTTCAGTCATTTTAAACTCATCTGGATTGTTTCTATTTTAAAGAAACACCCACTACCAGGAAATCTCATGGCAGGGAACATTCAAAGTCATTTTCAAGTTCAGTTCATAATCTTCCAGAGGTAGCATTCTGTACATCTTAAAATACAGCACCTAACGTAATGGAGTTTTGCTGAAATGATTGCAGGGGATGGTAGTAGATATTATAAAGACACCTTACATTTATAGAAGCTTGAATGGTTTTGAGAAGTGCTGTCATATGCTCTCTTTTGTTCATTACCACGAGTCTCTGTGGTAGGGAGGCAGGGATTACTGCTGCCATGGCTCAGGGCACAGGCTCTGGTGCCTCTCTTTAAGCCTCAGTTTCCCTGTCTGTAAAATGAAGAAGATAATACTAACATTTGCCTTGCAGGGTTGTGGAGGTGGTGACCCAAGGACTTTCTTTTTCCTTTTAAGGAAGGTGTAAGCAGACACATCCATGAAAACATCCACCTCTCTCTGTCCCTATGTCAGTATGACCCAGGTACAAAAGGAGTCTTCTAGAAAAAGGTTTTCCTTCAGAATTATGAAGACCAAAATGGCTTTCTGCAAACCAATGAATGACACTAGGAATCTAAGAAAATTAGGAGACTGGACATAAGGAACAAGAACAAAAGGTTCAATGAGGTCCCAGCTAACTTTGGAGGAGACAGAGCCGCACCCAGGTTTGGCAACCCTCTCTGCATGTTCAGGGAGTGGTGTGGAAATTCTGTCCTCAGTTGCTGTTATTATTTTTATCTCTCTTGACTCACTGAAGTGCTTTAATAGGACAATACAGAGCCTGAGCTCAAACCCCTTAAGTCTTTGAACAAATTTAAATCTTATAGCCCCCAACCCAGCAAGAACATCACAGGGTGGCTGTTACTGAGCACCCTGTTCTGGTGGCCCTGTCCCCCCAGCAGATCAACCTTTAGATTGTTAAATCCCTTAACCTCCTTGGCCTAATGTCTACCCCTGTCTCCTCCTGAAGGGTTGCAAGTCTGCTGCGCTCAGGGTGCTGCTCACACATTATCCAGGGCGAGGCACAGCTGCCAGGCAGGAGGCTGCCCCAAATATTTGAAGTAAACTGTAAATTTCTGATTGGCAAAGTTTATAACTCACTATGTTGGTGAGGATGTGTGGAAACAGGCAGATGTGCTGCTTGTGGCAGGAGCCATCTCAATGGGAGGCAAGATATCAAAATTGAACACTCCCATGCCACTGGACCCAGCAAGTTCCACAACAGAAAGAGTTAGTGACTCATGCCGAGTGCCATATACTAACTCATTTAGCTCTCACAAACCCTCTGAGATAGGTGGTATCCCATTTTACAGATGACAAGGTTGAAGCAAAGAGCTGTTAAAATATTTGTCTAAGGTTATCCAGTAAGCAAGAATCCAGGCATTGCTATTCATTGGCGAATGTGCCCATCTGCTATACTATACCCTCTACAGTGCTATCCACTGAAGTATGATCTGCAACAGGGAAACAATCTAAATGCCCACCAGAAAGGAAAGACTGAATACATTGTGGCTATTCTGTACAAAGGATAATTAGATAGTTTTTTTCTTTAAAATGAAGTTGTGTGGAAGTTTACCTGTTATAATTTCCAAATATGAGATTTAATTTAAAAAAAGCAGAGCACAGGAAAACATGCCCTTATTTATGGGAAAATACTCATAATTATGCCTGTAAATATATAGTATAGCTCTAAAAGGGCATTTAAGAAATAAAACGGAACAAAACAAGTAGTTTTCCTGGGACAGGAAGCATGCGGGAGGGTAGATACTTTTCAATGTATATCTTTGAATTCTGTACTATGTACATGGATTACTTATTGGAAAAGGGTACTAAATTTGAAGGAAATTTCAGTACCTGCAAATTGCATAATAGTTACCTAAATGAAAACACAGCACATGTTTAACTCTATACTAAATGTACACATTGTTTTAAAGTTATTTGTTTATGCATATTTATCTAGTATTCAGCTCAGAGGCTGGTACATCCCAAGTATTCCACAAATGGCCCTGGAATGAATGAGTAATGTGCATATTCTATTGAATGAAGCAGGCCTTGGATTTCTTAAGGCCCCTCCTGCAACTCCGTGTAAGAGGAGTCTACACTTCTCTCTAGACACTGAGCTCAGCAAGGGACCAGATGAGGGCTGCTCTCATGGTTCAGCAACCTGAGGTCCTTTATGTGCATGTGTGTCTTGGGCTTCCCCAGGATTTGCTGTTTCAGTGCAGCATTAGTTTTCCAATGGAGGTAATTTTGCTCCTGGAGACATCTGGCCATGTCTAGGGTCATTTCTGGTTGAGTCAGTTTGTTAGGGGTGGGGATCTACTAGCATCTGGTGAGTAGAGACCAGGAATGCTGCTAAACACTCTACAATGCACAGCATAGCACCCACACCCAAGAATGATCCACTACAAAAAGGCAAGTGCTAAAGCTGAGAGGCCCTGAGCTGCAGTGACAGTGCTGGTTCATGGACAACCTGACCTTGACAGTGAGACCCTTGATCAGCAGCCCTGGAACATACCCAGAATGTCCACGAGTTTGTGCTCCCTCCTAAAAACACAGCCTGCCATCCAGCCTTCCTGGGCTGCCTTTGTGTCTACTCTCCAGCATACCGCCCTTGCTTTAAATTCAATCTCATCAGTGAGGCCCCAGCCAACTCTGGCCCCTCCTCCTGCAGCAGTCATTTTGAGGAGCTAAGAGATCTAGAATATTTGAGAAACAACTTTTCTGAGAAATCCCACACAAAGCAGTGCAAAGTTCAGCTGCCCCTGGAGCCAGGAAGTTTTGTCTTGAAGGCTAGCTCAGGAGGCTGGTTCTTAAGAAATGGAAAGAGAATGAAAATATCTGCATGTTTCTCAGGCAGAAGGATGGCAACGGACTCAGGTCAGGAAGGGAACACCCCTGCCAAAGAAGATGCCTATGTTCCTTGAGGCTTCTCCTCCAGGCTCACACAGGGGTGAGGGTGCTACTGAAGGACTCTCCTCCAGTTTGGTGTCAGAAGGAACCCCAGGGAGTCCTGGCCACTCTCCTTAACCCTGAGACACACAGTTGGGGGCTATTGTATCTGAAAGGCATACTGGTTGTATTATCTCTCTCACAGTGAGATGGGGGGCAAGAGTCAGTAGTCCTGGCTCAACTCTTTATCTCTAGTGACAAAGGAAAGTCACCTAACTATTCACCTTTGGTTCCCCCTATGTAAAATGGGTACACTAGAGGTTTGTTGTAAAACTCCAACGAAATTATGGATGGGAACAGTGTCCTATTACTGACCAGTTCCCATATAAATATTAATTATTATCAAATCTACGTACATTAGATTTTTGGCTCACTTCTTCCCTGGTGAGTAAGTGGTTGCGTAGGGATCATCCCAGGAGGGCATGCCATGGGGACTGTCATAGGACTGTGCCTGAGCCCTGGAAGACTGGGGTCAGTGGTGAGGAATTACATTTCCTAAGGACACTGAGCTGTACAGACATGGGTGATTAAGAGATCCAGGGGGGTAACATGGGAAGATCCAGACTCAGCTACGTTAGTGTCTTCCTACCTAAAGTCTGAAGTGGACTGAACTGTTGGGGCAGCAATAAAATAAGTAAAATTTAAGGCAGTGGGTTTTTTATGACTTGTACTATCAAAATGGGAACCAAAAGGGTTATTTAAGCCAGGGTACTCAAACATCAACTTTGCAGGGACTATTTACATCTCTGACATCACACAATGGGTGTTAGTGAGTGTCCATGAAGCATCTGTTATGGATTGAGTTACGCCCCCAAGAAGATATGAAGTCCTAAGTCCGGGTACATGTGAATGTGACCTTATTTGGGGAGGGTCTGTACGTATGTAATACATTAAGATGAGGTTGTTCTGGATTAAGGTGGGTCCTGGATCCAATGACTGATGTCCCTATAAGAAAGAAGACGACCCAGTTGTATAGGAAAGGAGGCCATTGATGATAGGCAGAGATTGGAGGGCTGGGTTTCCAGCAAGGATTGCCAGAGCCACCAGGAGGTGGGGGAGATGCCTGGGTCAAGCAACCCTCATAGCTTCCAGGGGAACCAACTCTACTAACACCTTGATTTCAGATGTCTGGTGTCCAGAACCATGAGAAAAAAAAAATTCCTACTGTTTAGGCCAACAAATATGTGGTGATTCATTATGGAAGTCCTAGGAAAATAATAGTTCACCATGAGCAGGACATTCAGGAGCCAGTTCCTACCATCCAGAAGCTTCTCTGAAAGGCACCTTCACATGGGAAGACTATGGTGAGTGTAAACGGGACCCAGGATGTTGGGGTTGGTAGAGAGAAGCTGTTATTGTGGTTAATGTTGGGCAGAGTCAAAGGCCCCTCCTATCTGCCAGGCAGACTGCTCTCAGACAAGATTAATCTGACCAGCCTTTTTCTTTTTTAGGCCACAAAGATAATTACTCAGAACTCTATTTCCTTCATGGTTTTTGCAAATGGATTTTGTGGTGACTTCCCTACCCCTCAGGCACTTGGCAGTGCTGAGAGGGGACATGCAGCCCGTTAACATCAGCATGTTTCACTGAGGATGTGGAAATATCCTTAATTATGACAGAAAAAACTAAAGGTTACCTGGGTCTCCAAAATACTGCAGTGCTGGCAGTCGGATTCCTGGGGGCTTTCCTCTGCTCTTCGGGGAGTTACCTTGTGCTGTTGGATAAATTCTTCCAGCCTTAAAACCTGAAATGGAAGACAAGAAACATGAAGTGATGAAATGAAGTCCTCCCACCTGCATTTGGTTATTAATTTTGGAATCAATTCTGAATCTCTCTGATGTGGCCCAGGTGTCCCATTCAGAATAACTGGGCTGGTTTCATATGCATATATGAAGCCACCTTAAGACCAGCAGGGTAAAGTAGCCCAGGTACAATATGAAGATTGGCATCAGGGCTCAACAGGATGGGAGGAAGTAAAAAACAGGAGTGCGCAGTAGCAGGAAGGGAGGGAAGGGGAAAAAATGGGCCTCTTTTCCGTGCAGCTTCACCTTAGCCTAGGTTAGGATAGAAGCCTCTTTACAGAGACTTTTCACCACAACCCATTGCTTGATAGGTCAAGTCTCAGGCATGGCATGCTCATTGGTTTTTTATTTAAATGATAATTTCAGAAATATAAAAAGAAAGTTGGAGAAGAATATAATCAGCACCATCTGCTCACGGCTCAGTTGAAGAAGTAAAAGCACAAATTGCAGTTGTGACCTCTTACATCTCCCTGATCCATCATCCTCCCCCACTTCTCCTCTGTCACCCTCATTCATTCTTTGGATTGACCTCCATGGATATGTACTTCTAAAGAATCTACATTCTTTTGCCCATGGCTTCTTTTATTTAAGTTCCCTATGGTACATGCTGGTCTAGCACGTAAGAGGCACTGCAAAAAGAAAAGAGAAAGAAAAACAATTTTCCCAGAGGTTGTGGTGCATGGCCAGGGCTGAGGAATGAGTCCATGGCCCCTGGGGATGGCAGGAGACACAGATCTCATCTGGGACCGTGAGGGAGGGTAGGGAAAGAAAACCTCTTTCTATTTTTTTTTTTGTCTAATCAGGCTCAGAAATGGCCCTAGGGACCATGTTTTAAACCTCTTCTGCTAGTTCTTCAATACCTTTAAAGGCTCATAAAAACATTTTCATTTCTTTTAAAATCAGAAGGAAAAAAAAAACCACAGCCTGGTCTATTTCATCTTCCAATCAACACAGTCATAAAGGATGAATTTTATTCTTTATGAAGGAAGGCATCCAGGAAGGCACAGGTGCCTCGGGCCCACAGAAGTGATAATGGTGCCTTGGAGCTGGGGAGACTGCAGATGCGCCACTGCTGGCACTATTCAGCTACAGAGTCGGCCAGCTGCCTCCTGTGTCCTTCTTTTATGTGAGAAGTTACAGGCCTCTTTGTTTAAGCCTCTATAAATCAGGCTTCTGTTACTTGCAGTTAAATTTATGCCCCTAAGACAGTCTTCCTGGCCCAGTGCCCTCTTCTTTGTTCTGAGGATATAAGGAGGTGGGGCCGGTTCCTGACACTCCTGGCGTCTCAGCCAGAAACTTCCAGGAGCCAAATCATCATCCCCAAGCATTGCATTTTGGGGGGGTTTACCTCAAGCAGAGAGTTCTGAAGCTTCACATTTAGGGCTGTTTTCTCTTCTTCTAGCTGCCTGATTTCCTTTTCTGATTTCTTCTTCACCTCTTCCAACTGTGCTTCTACTTCCTAAGCAGTGATTAGAAGGATATTAGCTACCCCAGGCATGAAAATAGGACCCTTACTTGTCCACACCCTGACGTATTTCCAAGGGGATCAAAGAAGATTAGTCAGAAAATACTGTCAGAACATGAACCAGAAGTGTACAAGAGGTCAAAAGAAAACATGCCTTGAATCATATCAAAATGTATGATATATATGAGGGTGGGCTAAGATGGGGTAGACACTTGATTGTTTTCTAGCATCAAATAAGAAAAGAAAATGTTCATTGCTAACAAGTCTCAGTATCACATAAGTCAAAAACCCAACTACATTCTCAGATGAGGGGAAATGTTAAAAGTAAAACAGAATCTCTCCATCTCAACAGTATTCGATTCATACATTGGTCAGAATGATGGGTTCACAGGGCTGACTCCCAGGTGGTCCCTCCTGACAGCCAGTGAGCCTCAGTACAGATTGGAACCAGATGAAGGGAAATTCTGGATGAATGTCACCACCCATCTTAGTACATTCTTACCTTGTTGTGACTTGCTGTGTTACTTACATGCTGAGCAGTGAGTGCTCACAGGCAGTGAGCACCAGCTATGGCCAGCTGGAGCCTACCATGCCAGCATGACCCAGAGGCACAGTGAGCCAGGACTAAGGCTAGGCAGGGTGTGCTGACCTGCTGCACTGGGAGCAGCCTGGGACAGAAGCCTGCTTCACACACTGTTGCAGCCCAGAACCCCCAAGCATCCATGATCAGACTTCAACCTCCTGTTTTCCAAGAAGCAGTAGGAAAATGGAAGTGGAGCAAATCTGAACGGGATCGCAGGACTAACCAATAGCATTGGTACTTTTCCAAACCTGATTAGCAAAAATTCAAACTGATAGCATTTACCCAAGTGCTAAATAAACCCCTAGATTAACACACTCAAGCAGCAACCCCTATTGGGTTCCCTCCCGCCCTGTGAGAGTTGTCTCTTTTCTTCCCACACAAATAAACCTACTCTTTTGCACTCACTCTTCCTTGTTCATGGATTTAATTCTCCAAATTCATCCAAAAAGAACTTGGAAAGAAGTTGACGGAAAGCTTCTGGGATCTGCTGCACCACTGGAGGGCATAGCCTGCCACTAAGAGCTGCAACACACCCCTTAGGGTAGTGGAGGAGAATCGGGCTTTGCTGGTTGCCACCCTCAGAGCTGAGACCAGCAGATATTCCCTGACCTGATTAGCTGCTAACAGCATTCCAGACTTTCTTGGCTGCAGAGGCCTACAGTTATGAAGACCCCAGAAGCTCACTTCCAATTTTTTTCCAGGTTCTTGTCTTATGAATTCAAAGAATTAAATACACAGATGAGGAAGAGCGAGTGCAAACGAGTAGGATTGATTCATGTGGTAAGAAAAGAAACAGAGCTCTTAGAGGACTAGAGAAAACCTAACAGGGGTTGCCACTTGTTTGTTTAGGGGTTTATATGGCACTTGGGAAAACACTATTGGTCCAAATTTATGCTAACAGAGTTTGGAAACTATCGTTGCTATTGGTCCACATTTATGCCAATCAGGATTTGGAAAAGTATCAACACTGTTGGTTAGCCCTGCAATCCCATTTAGGTCAGGTCCACTTCTGTTTTCCCACTACTCCTTGGGAAGTAGGAGGTTGAGGTTTTTGGATTGTGGATTCTTGGGGTTCTGGGCTATGGCATATGTGGAGTGGCATCTGCCCCTGGATGCTGCCAGTGTGACAGGTCAGCAAACCCTGGCTTGCGTCAGCTTGGCTCACTGTGCCTCAGGCCCACGCTGGCACAGTGGGCTCACATAGTCACAGTCAGTGCTTGCCAAAGCTGCCCCAGCTGGCTCAGACCAACACTCCACTGCTCCAGGACAAGGGCTTAGATTCACTATCAGGTGCAAGGCATGGTTCTTGGAGTAAAAAGGAAGCAAAGTTCCTATGTGCCAAGGAGCTTAAATTTAAGTGAAAAAAAAAAGTCAATAAGTACAGTATGACAAACACTATGTTGGATGGAGAAATAAAAAAAGCAGAGAAAGGCTGGGAACAAAATTGAGCAAATTATATTGTTATTGTGTGTGTATAAGAGTACGTAACAACAAACCCCATTATTATATATAATTATAATGCATCAATAAAACACAAAGTAGGGAAGGAACTCTGCAGTATTGAGGAGGGGTTAAAATTTAGATAATTTGGTCAGAGAAAGTAACTTTTGAGTAAAATCCTGTGTGACTGAAATGCTAGTCAAGTAGATGTCTGGGTGTGAGCTTTGCAGGACCTGCCAAGACCCTGGCACGTTCTCAGGACAGAGGGGAAGGCCACTGTTGAGAGCCACAGCCGAAGGTGCCCCAGCAAACTTCCAGCTGCCGGCTGATGATTGGCTCACAGTGGCCCCAGCAACATCTAGCTGATTGGCTCCTCTGCGGTGATGCTCATTGGGCTGTTTCCCTGCCCTTTTAGACCACGGAGCTGCTCATTGGGGGACTTTTTTGGCTCCGCCCACATGACCCAGCCAATCGGCCTCAAGAGCAGGAGGATTGTGGGTGGTGGAGAGAAGCTTGTGTGGGAGAGAGAGGCTTGTGGAAAGCCGGTGGTGGCAGTTGAGGCTCTGAGGGTTTTTCCTGAGAGGCTGTTTTGTTTGGCGTGTGTGGTTCTAAAAATAAAGTTAGTTTCTTTTGACAAGTGGCTCCTGATTGTGCCCAGCCAGACTGCGGCAGGCCACTATGGCTGGACTGGAGAGAAGGAGGGGGAAAGTGGTAGGGGATGAAGTTAGAGGGACATCATGCAAGGCCTTACATATCTTGGTAAGATTTACAAGAAAAATGAAGGCCATGCAATATCTGGGCAGAGGAGTGACATGGTTCAAATTATATTTAACCAGATCACTGCCAGTTTCTATCCTGCGGACACATGATGAAAAGGGTAGTATGGGAAGAGTAGCAGGGGCAGTGGGAAGGCAACAAGGAGGCTGCTGTAATAACTGAGGGGACAGCTGGCGGTGCCTGGACCCATGGCCCCAGTGTGGGTAGTGGGCAGTGGCAGAGCTCTGGGTAGATTTGAAATGTAGAGTGACAGGACCTGCTGAAAAGAGAGGCACCTGCCATAGTTTGTACCAAGAATGTTCCCCAAAGGCCCACGGGTTAAAGACTTAGTACTCAGCTGGGCTTTATTGGGAGGTGGTGGAAACTTAAGAGATGGGGTCTGTGGGAAGTCCTTAGGTCACTGGGGACATGGCCCTGAGAGGGATTGTGGGACCCTAGCCCTCCCCTTCCTCTCTCTCACTTCCAGCTATGCGGCGAGCAGCTTGGTTCCACTAAGTGCTCCTGCCTTGGTGTGCTGCCCCACTACAGCCTCAACACCATGAGCCAAAAATAAATCTTCTCTTTTTATAGGTTGACTACCTGAGGTATTTTGATATGGTAATACAAAGCTGGCTAACACAGCATCAAAGAGGACACCACTGGTTTTGACTCGAGCAAGGGGAGAATGGTGTATCCATGGACTAAGATGGAGAACAAGAGAGAAGGAGAAGGTTTGGAGAGTCTAAAGGGTTTTCTTGTTCAGTTTGAGACATTTGCTAGATATCAAAGTAGATAGTTGGATATACAGGTGTACAGTTAAGAGGAGAGTTCTAGGTTGGCTATACATTCAGGAGTAAAGCGTCTGTTTGGAGGAGAAGAGCTAGAGAGAGAACATAACAGAAAGTACAAGAGGTCACCCCAGCATTTCCTATGAATCTGAGGCTACGGTATCTGACAGCAGCTCTTCTATGCTGCCAATTGATTATGGACCTTTATGATCTAATTTAGGGTAGATCATAATTGTGATTGTGGCTGACATTTACTGAATGCATACATTTAGTGGGCACTTTACAGATGATCTATCTCTTCAACCTTTATGAAAAACTCCCGTTTTAGGTTCTACTACTAAAGCTTATCATAAAAGATATAAAATGAAGCTTAGAGATGTAAATGACTTGCCCAAGGTCATGTAGTAAGTAAATTTAGAGGTCAAGATTTGAACTTGGGAAAGGCTTGCTTGGCTATGCTTCTTTCGTGATTTCTTATGGAAAATGTGGCACCCAGGATAGAGGCATCCCCAAATGAAAGGTTTTCTGATTTCAGAGAAGCTGAGAGGGTTCCCAGAGGCAGGACCCTGATGCTTCCCAAAGCAGGGCGAAGAAGCTGCTTGAATTGCAACCCTGTTCTGTTTCATAGCGGTGAAAGGCATTTGAGCCAAAATACAGGAAAATGTGGACAAAGGTCTGTATAACTGGGGCTGCTCCGGGATCAAACGGAAACCTGTCATTTATTCATTCAGCTAACCACTATTAACCGAATAGCTACCATATGCCAATGATGCAGGGGGTTAGCAAAATGGTGGAATGTAATGACATCATATCCAAAGTACATCATTATCCAAGTACTAGGGGAAAGGTCAGTGTGTTCAGATAAATGACTAACAATTGGCTTTCTAAACAAATAAAAATAAAAACAAATCATTGCATTTGGTGATTCTCATGGTATGAGTCCTCCTACTGTGGCCAATGTCAAGTTACTACAATGACCTTACTGAACACAAAGTTGGGACAAGATATGACAACTGCCTTTCATGATCCATTGTTACCTGGCTCCAAAACACTGCTGGATGTAGTCATGAACAACACATCTCAGTGAAAAATGCACTGTGAACAGCAATTAAGTACTGCTATTACAGCTTATATAGATTAAGAAATGAAGACAGTGTGATAAGAACTATGCTAATGGATGGGCAGGGGTGCCATGTAGGAGACTCCAGCAGCACTAGGCTGGACAGGGAAGACTTGTAGAAAGACTTATATTTAAACTGGGAATATTAGATTACTGAGATCAGTAGGTCAATAAGTACTAGACAGGTGAATTTGGGAGTGGGAAGGTAAAGCCATGAATAAAGGCCCAGAGGGAAAGAACATGGAATGAATGAAGGCTGGAGTGGAGAGGTGTGGAATGAGGCAGGAGAAGCCAATAGGAGCCTGTCTCTGGGGGGTCTTATAAACCATGTTAAGGAATTGGAACTCCACTGTGGAAATGATAGGGAGTTGAATCGCTCGAGACCAAGGGTGAGTTTTCAAAAGATTCTGCTGTGGGAGGAACAGACAAACTCTAGATAGGGCAGAGGGGTGGGAGGGGAAGGAAAGGGGCAGGGGGTAGCAAAATGGTGGAATGTGTTATCCAAAGTACATGTATGAAGACACGAATTGGTGTCAACATACTTTATTTACAGAGATATGAAAAATTGTGCTCTATATGTGTAATAAGAATTGTAATGCATTCCACTGTCATACATTTAAAAAATAAAATCAATTAAATATTTTAAAAAATAAATAAAAAATAAAAGATTCTGCTGGAATGGAGACTGGATTTCATGAAGTAGAGAACTGCAGACAGACAGGTTATTACCTGGTCCATCAAGAGATGACAGCTGACTAGGTCAGTGTGGAACCATTGAGGACAGAGGGATGTGGAGATACTCCAGGACCATCAGAATAGGACAGAATTCATAGACTTGAAGACTGATTACAGGTTAGGGGTGAGAGAGAAGTCATGTTTGCTTCCCTGGATTCTGATTTGAATATCCAAAAAATGTGCTGCTGATCATTTGAACGACATTTTTACACTTTCTGTGGGGCGAAGCCTAGCCCAGGCCAATAACCCTGGGGTGGCCCTTAGCACTGTCCCTGAGTCACACGATTAGATCATTAAGTCACGTGATAGAGATGTATAGCACCAAGGCACATATAGTCTCTTAAGGAAACCTGAAACCCTTATGCAGAGCTTTTTGTTTTGGGGAGTTCATTTCATAAAAACAATGTCTATCATCCTTTGATACCTAACAAGTTGAGATAACTTAAGCAGCCATCAGAACCTCCCAGCAAAAAATTCTGATTTTTAAAAATTTCATTAATAGCCAGGCTTGGTGTCCCTGCCTGTAATCCCAGCAGCTTGGGAGGCTGAGGCAGGAGGATTGAGAGTTAAAAGCCAGTCTCTGCAAAAGCCAGGTGCTAAGCAATTCAGTGAGACTCTGTCTCTAAATAAAGTACAAAATAGGGCTGGGCATGTGGCTCGGTGGTCAAGTGCCCCTGAGTTCAATCCCTGGTACTATCTTCCTCCTCCCCTGCAAATTTCATTAATTACTTCTCATCTACCAAAGCTTTGTATTAAACAAAAGTTTGGTTTAAGATGCTTCCTGATCCAGATACTAACTCTGCCAAGACATGCCTATTGTAACAGTACATGAAAATACTCTGCCACGGTGATTTTTGGTGAAAAGGAATGGCTATTTCTATCTTCTCACAGCACACTTCCAGGTCACAGTTACCTTGACAAATAGACCTAAAGTGAAAAAAAAAAACATCCCCTACAAACAGATATAACTGACTTTAGCAATAGTTTTTGTCATAAATAAGCTTTGCTTTTAGGTGCAGAATCATGTGGGTTACTGTCAGAAAACAAAATTTTTGAGTCATCTGAAAAACACAGGCTAATAAAAAACATGTTCATGTACAGTTCAGCTCAGAGTGAGCAAGAGAATTTCAACAGGAAGTGTTAATGCTCTTCCAACTGCAGAGGAGAGAAAAAACCACCACCAAGTCAAGGAAAGAGATGAATGCTATCAAAGATATGAATTGCTGCACCCTGGAGAAAAGGGCTACATGAGCCTCTGATTTACAGCATTTATAGAGTATTTCCATAAAGCCTGTTTGCACTGAACTCTCATATAGGCACAGGAAATAGACTTTCTTGCACTCACAATGGGGATTAATGCCAACCAAATTTCTGGAGGGAGCAAACCGTATTCAAATCATAGCACTCCATCCCTGGCTCCCCAAACTCATTTCCTTCTCACATACAAAATACACTCTATCCAAATAATTCCAAAGTCTTATTCCAGCATTGGCTCTAAGGTCCAAATTCTCAACTGTGACTCAAAGCAAACTCCTGCTGTGAGTCTGTAAAATCTGAACGAATCATCTACTTCCATTATATCACAGAGGGATAGGCACAGGATATACATACCCATTCAAAAGGGAGGAATAGGCAAGTCGAAAGAATTAATGGGCCTATAGCAAGTGCAAAATCTATCAGGGTAGATATTGCATCTATTTTTTTAAAAAAATAATTTTTAGTTGTCAATGGACCTTTATTTTATTTATTTATAAGCAGTGCTGAGAATCAAACCCAGTGCCTCACAAATGCTAGGCAAGTGCTCCACCACTGAGCCCCAGCCCCAGTCCCCAGACATTATCTTAAAGCTCCAAGTCTGGCATTCTGTGTACACCAGGTGGAAGAGGAGGCCACGTGAGGCAGCTCTGCCCCGTGGCTTTGCTGCTTGCAGAGCAAGTGGCTGCTCTGTGGTGTAAACATGTGGCTTCTCAAGGCTGCCATTGCACACTGCTGGTGGCTATACCTTCCTGGATCTCAAAAGCAGCGGTTCCACTCCCATGCTCCACGGGACATTCTAGTGGAGAATCTCTGCAATGGCTCCGCGCCTGCACAGACTTTCCTTTGAAATCTCAGCATCTCAAGAAGCTGTCACAGCGTAGCTCTTGATCCTGCGCACATTCAGGATCAGCACCTTGTGGACACCAGGGTCTGCACCTGGGATCCCTTCAGAGTAGTGGCACCAGCTGTGCCTACACCACAGCTGGAGTGGCCAAGGAGTGCTTTGTTGGAAAGCAGGGAGCAGAATCCCGAGGGGGGCCTGGGCAGCAAGCCATGGAAAGCTCCCCTGGCCTGTTCACTGAGTCAGTTCTGCCCTTCTAGGCTTCTTGGCTGTGATGGAAGAGGTAGCCTGACAGACGTGTCAGATGCCCTCCAGTCCTCCTTCCCATTGTCCTGATGAGGAGCAGCTGGGTGGCTCCCTTCTATCTATGCTAATCCCTCAGCAAGCAGATGCAGGGCCTCTCCCTTACCTGTTTTTTCTTTGTTCGTTCCCTAGCAAAGCTGCAAAGTTTTCATATATTTTCATTCTGCTTCCCTTTGAATTTCACCTTCCTCCTTCTGGTCACGCCCTTGCTCCTGATGCCCGCAGTTCAAAGTAACCAAGCAGCAGCATCAATGCTTTGTTATTTAGATAATTCCTCTGCCAGAAATCCCACTTCATCACTTTTAAATCTGGCTGCCAATAAAGTTCCTGGGTGTGGACACAGTTCTGTCAAATTCTTTGCAATGATGTGACAAGAGAGACTTTCACTTCAATTTCCAAAGGAATATTCCTCATTTCCATCAGCAATCTGTTATGACCACTTATCCAATGCTAAATATTCTAGCTCTTCCCTAGTCATCTGGTCTTCTTCTGAACCTTCCCCACAAACAGCCATTATGCTCCATTTACAGGGTTCTAAACAATTTCTAGCTGCCTCTCCAAATTCTTCCAGTGTCTTACCACTAACTAGCTCCAAAGCCACATCCACATTTTCAGGTATTCATTTTAGCAACAGCCCCACTTATCAGTACCAATTTTCTGTATTAACCTGTTTTCCCTTGCTATAATGGAACATCTGAGGCTAGGTGCTGCAGTTGGAATGTTGAATGTTCCCCAAGGCACATGTGGTAAAGGCTTGGCTCCTAGGGTGATGCTGTTGGGAGGTGGCAGAACCCTCAAGAGAAGGGGCCTAGTGGAGACCTAAGGCAGTGTTCAGGTTCCTGGAGGCATGCCCTCAAAGGGGATTGTGGGACCCTGACTTCTTTTCTTTTGCTTCCTGGTGGTGAGGTGAGCAATCTTCCCTACCACATATTTCTGGTCATCACCATCAGCACCTCGACAGAGGCCCAAAACAATGGGTTTACCTGTTCTTAGACTGGAACCTCCCAAACCATGAGCCAAAATAAACATTTCTTCTTTACAATATAAATTAAGTATCTCAAGTATTGTGTTATAGTAACTGAAAGCTAACTAACACACCAGGTAATGTATAAAGAAAAAACATTTACTTAGCTCACAGTTTTGGAGTCTGAAAGTCCAAGATCAGGCTGCCATGTTGATTTGTCCTCTGGCTACATCACATCATGGTGAGATCATGTGCAAGAGGGAGATATCATATGGCAAGGAGGAAGCCAGAGAGTGGGGAAGGGCCAGTTACTCTAATAACCCTGTTGTGAGGACCTATGAGAACTACTTTAATTCCTTCTAAGAGTAGTACCCCCAATTACCCAATCACCTTGCATGAGGCTCTACCACCAAGAGTCACCACCACCTCACAATACCACTGCTGCACTGAGGACCAAGTGTCCAGCATATGGGAAACACATTCAAATTACATCCAAACCTTAGCAAATTTTAAGGGAACAACAAATGAGCCATCAGAGAAAATTACAAGCAGAGACCTCAGATGGGGTTTAAAGGGAAAACATGCTAATCTTTTTCAAGAAGAAAAAGTATTTGTTCATAATGTATTTAAAGTTTGTGATGCATGCAGCCAGTACATAGTCTCAAATGTCACTCAGAATCAATCATTAGCAATAACACCAACATTAATCCTGACCAACACATGTAGCAAGGCTTATTTAGCCACTAGAGCAAATGCTGCTCTAGATTTCTCTTAAGCTTAAAAATAAGTCTAGAAATGCTAACTTTTATGATATATACGTGTATGTATATGTATGTGTGTGTGTGTGTGTGTGTGTATATATATATATATATATATATATATATATATATATATATTCTCCATGATAAAAGATAAGTCTAAAAAGATGTTTCACAAGTAATTTAACTGCTAGTCAAAATGAAATTCAATACAAAAGGCTGACCACAAAATACAGATTAACATTTCAATGACCAGCATTCGATGAAAGATTACTAAACATGCAAAGCAGTGAATGTGACTATAATCAGAAGAAAAATCAGCAATAGAAAAAGATTCAAAATTATAAAAATGAGGACTTAAAAGAGCAATTATAAATACGCTCAAGATTTAAAAAAAAATAAACGTTATGGGGTTGGGGTTGTGGCTTAGTGATAGAGTGCTCGCCTAGCATGCTTGAGGCACTGAGTTCGATCCTCCACACCACATAAATGTAAAATAAATGTATTGTGTCCACTTAAAAAACTAAAAAATAAATATTTTTAAAAAGTAAACATAATGAGAAGACAAAGAAAATTGTACATAAGAACAGAAAGGAATTTCTAGAGCTGAAATACATGATATCTGATGTGAAAAATGTACTGAATTAGCTTAAAAAAGAGTAGATGATACAGAAAACAACATGAGTAAACTTGAAGACAGTGCAATAGAAACTATCAAATTGAAGCACAGAGAGAGAAGGAATCTGAAAATAGATAGGGCTTTGAGACTTGTGGGACAATATCAGAAGAGAGCAGAGCAGAAAAAATGGAGAAATGAGGCCAAATCTCCAAACTGCACGAAAACTATAAACACACAAGTTCAAAGACACTTGAGCAGAAACAAAACAAAACAAAACCCATTGAGTTTTATACAATCAGTGTCAGATTTGGCCCTCAGGTTACTAGAGCAACCTGTAATCTGGAAGAGCAACTGTCCTTCCTGCCAACTGTGACTCAGGATGGAAAAGCGCTAGACTCTGAAGAAGGGAGTTGTGCAACTGGTCACACCTCACAGGAAGAAAAATGCTTCTAATACAGTTGTCTACCCTTCCCAAGGCTTGGGGACCAAGGGCTCTGTCAGGTTAGAATCGCCAGGTTTGAATCGTAGCTCCAACACTCAATATCTGTGTGACCTAATACATCACATCTTTAAATCTCAATTTCTTCACTTCTAAAATGGGAACATGAGCACCACTTTTATAATATTGCTAGAAGAATTCAGTGTGTTTAAGTATTATGTAGAAAGCATAATGGGTATTAGGCAATATTTTTATTTTACATGACGTTACCCAAAGCACATAATAATTAAGAATAGCTATTGAGCTTTCATACATATTGTATACTGAGCTAAGGGTTCATAAGTAATATAATATTTAATCTGCATAACAAACCCTTAAAGTATTTATCATTGTTTTAGAGTTCAGCTCTCACAGAGATTAAGTGACCTGTTCATATTTACACAGCTTGTGGAAGAGAAAAGATTTAGGCCCAGGAGTAGGCTGGGTCTTTCATGAGATCATATATTTATTCAGTTCATATGTGTTATGTACTTTACTACTCCTAGCTACCACAAAAAACTGCATCCCACAGAGATACAGACTATATCTCAGTGTACACTTGGTGCTGGAACTGTACCTTCTTGGCTTATAAAGAGGTTTTCTCAGAAGCGTTAAACAAGCATACACCCACATTCATAATATGTTGATCTACACTTCGTTCTCTTCCTAAAATCTCCACATATGTTGTTGCTTTTCCTGGCAAACAGGAGAGATGAGGCTTCACAAGCCTTCTCTGCAGAAAGCTGCCTCTGCTGAGGAGGGAGGTGGAGCCGCAGAGCCTGTCTTCCCTCACAGGACCCATCACGACCCAGGCACTGGGAGATGCTGCACTTTTTCAAATAAATCCTCTCATTTATTCCCCAAAGTACTGTAAGATGTTGTTATTATCATCATCCATCTCACAGATGAGAAAATTCAGGCATGTAGAATTTCCCTCTGGAAGGGCCCAGATTAAGTAGCTCTCCTTGGGTGGCTGGGTGGGGATTTAGATCTAGGTAGCCTTTGAGGCCTGAATTTTGGTTATTGGAATTTCTGTTTTTTTCTGGGTGAGCAAAGATGAATTCCCCTAAATTCAATGCTCACTGGAAACAAGTGCATCCCATGTCATTAACTCCAGGTCCCACTGTCTCACAGTCTCAGGGGCATCTCCTGGTCAGGCCAAAGACCCTGACCTCCCTGCGGGCAGAGTCTGTGTATTTCACCTGTGTGCTTAGGGTGCACACAGCAGGAGCTCAGTCAATGTTTGGGCAAGGAAAGAAGAAACTCAAGAGGAAAGGAAGGAGGTGTAAGAAAGGGAAAGATGGGGATTTACAGCTGTGGAAGAGGGTCTCACCTTCTGCAGCTTCTTTCTTTCAGCCTCCACGGACGATCGAACAGCTTTGATTTCCACCGTGTGCTTCTTCACCATGTCTTCCAGGCGCTTCACCAGCTGGTCTTTGAGGTGTTTCTTCTCCTCTTCAGTCTGATGTTTGATTTTACGAAGGTCCTCTTCATATCGTTGCTTCACATATTCTGTCTCAACACTTGCCTCTCTCTTGGTCTATTGAAAGAAATGGGAGTTTGCGCAATTATCCAGGGAATTATCATTTCTCTTTCATGCAACTCTTGCAACATTTAAATATGCATATATCAGAAAGGGAATAAATTTTACAAAACTAGATATAAAAATCAGACTTCACTTTGTCAATATTGAAGAGGGCCTCTTTGGAAGGGTGTATCGTTTGCAAATGGGATTAGATGTTCCAGTCCATACTACAGCAGCTTCTAAAGAATGCTTGTTTGTTTTGATCGGGAATATGGAGTAGAATCCTAAACAATTTTCAGTTTCCCAGAAGCTGGCATAAAAGCTGGGAAAATGCTACTACATGTCCCAGTGTCCTACTTCCAAATGACAAGGGGTTGACAGAAAGTTGGCTAAAACTCCATTCTTTTTCTTCTACTCTTGAAATCATGGATGTGATGATTCCATGTGGTTGGGGAAAGACTTCTACCTGAAATTCATGCCAGCAAACCCTCCTGTGACTTTCCCCTCCAGTGGGGTTCAGACACTACCTGTGTATCTGTGCTTCCTTTGGTGTGGGGACATTCCTTGGGACAGTTTTGATCCTGCTGAGGGTGTAGACTGTGGACCTCCAAGTCATTCACTTCCCCCAGAACTTCATTCTCAGGCTTCATGTCATCTGCAAGCATGAGTTTCAACATCATCTGGAATGCTCTGGACTTTACCCTTGTGTCCAGGACAGGTCCCGCATTCTGCTATTCAACCATTTTGGTGACTACTCCTCTACTTAATCCTTGCTCCGTGCTCTGCTCATAAACCCAGTGATTCTCACCTTTGCTCAAGAAGCATGCTGAGCTTAATTAATTGCTATGCTTTCCCTTCCTAAATGAGTAATCTGATTTTATTGCACTTTTTATTAGTTAAAAATATTGAGCATGTTCCCCAACATAGGTACATTCAATGAGAACTTAAAGGATGAGAAAAAAAAAATTATAAAAACAACTGCTAACTTTTCCTTCACCTGTTACCTGAGGTGCTCATGCCCTATATTTGAGCATCTCTGTTCTAAACCTTCAGCACTCTTCTGGTTCTAACTTGTGTATCTTCCTTCTCACATTTCAGCCTTCGGTAATTTCTTCTATTCAGACACCTTATTCCCCTGCTCCCTGGGTCACGTCCCTGATGCCATGGGCTGTGGTGTAACATTCCCATAAGCTCCTGAAGGCAGAGCCCATGTTTTGTGCCTGTTATCAAGCTGGTCAAGCTGCAGGTATTCAGGAACTTTTTGGTGAGAGAGCCTAATGAAAGGCACTTGGAGTCAAATATTCTTAGCTACACACACCTGCTTTATTATCAAACATTTGGCTGACCTTGAACTAGCTACTTATCCTTTCTGAGCCTCATTTTTTTTCATCTGCAATATTAAAGAATGGAAACTTATTTTACAAAGTTATTGGGAAGACACAATAATGTAATTGTATGAAATTATGTTCAAAGTACAAAAGTCCTGTCTAAACATGGAGGGGGAAGCCTGCTCCAAGAAGGGCAGGCACTCAGATGGGTCAGATGGGGAACTATTTGGAGGCAAAGGGTCTTTTCACATCACAACTTTTAGGTGTCTGGCTTGTGCCAGCTCCAGGTGAAGCAGCTCTAGGTGTCAGCTCAGCCTAACTCTAGGTGTCACCTATGCCCTGCAGGGAGTAGACTCACCCACCTGAAAAGCCAGATGAAACAGCCCTGCCCCTCCCCCCCTGCTCCCTCAGCAGTGTCACAGCTGCCAGAAGAACCAGGCTGACCTGGTAGTTAACTGCCAATCTTTAAGGAACTTGTTCCAGGGCATCTCACCAGTTTTCTGTGGCACATGACACTCCTGTAGCATCAGTCTGTCTTTGGCAACTGTCAGCTTCTCCCCAAGTTTTTTTGCAGTGCTCTTCAGCTCTGAGTTCTCCTGGCGAGCCTCCCTCAGCTGCACATCCAGGTCCTAAACAGACAGTATGGGTCTCAGTTCTGTATAAAGACGCGCTCTGGGTGCAGGACGGTCATCAGATCTGAAAGGTGGGTAAGTGCATGCAGGAGCCCTGAGTCTCTGGAATTAGTGGCTTAGGGTTCATCAAATGCCTACTCATCCTCTGACTGGCTGTTAATTAATCTTTTTCTAGTAAGGATTAAATGAGATTAAGCGTCTGGTACAGAAGAAAATGCTCAGGAAGTATTAGAAATATTAGTGACTGCTACTTCTTAAAAATGGGGCTCTGCGCTTTTGTAGGGCTCACCAGCTGACTCATCAATGGAACACAAATGTACTGAGGATTTTAGGAGACTCACGTTGTTATAGAATAAACCCAGGCTTTAGAGTTAGGTTGTCCTGAGTTCAAAAACATTCACTGCATGTTCAGGGAGGCCAGTCTTTAAGCTTCTCAATTTCAGTCTTGTTTTCTTCATCTGTAACCTGAAAGTCTTTAAGTTCTCAGAGCTGAAGGACTAAGTCTTGCTCATCATGCATCCTCCTCCCATAGCCCTGGGCCCATCACCCATAGGTGTTTAATAAATAATGAACTTGATAGAGATAACAGTGCTCACTTTGGTAGAAATCAAGTACCCAGCACAGTGCCTTACACACAGTAGGTGTACAAAATCGGCAGCCTATTAGCCCTGGGGGAGGTATGAAGAGAGGCCACTTTACCTGAATCCTTTCCTTCAGCTTCTGGGCATACTTCTTCAGGTCACTGATCTTGCGACCCCTGTGCTCCAGGTCCCCTTCCAGCTTCCTGACCTGGGCCTGCAGGGCCGACTCCTGGACCTGGAAGTTCTTGCGGAGGTCGGCCTCCTTCTCCTGCCACTGCCACAGGGCCTCGCTCACCGACTGCTGCATGGCCTGGCGGATGGCCTCGTTCTCCCGCTCGTAGGTGGCCTGCAGCTCCTCGGCCTTGCGCGCGTAGTCCTGGCTCAGCTGCTGGTTCTCCGCTCGCAGCCGCTCCACCTCCAGCAGCACCTCCTGCATCTCGGCGTCCGGGCCGGGCTCGGCCTTGGCCTCGGGGCTCTCCTGGGATCGCCGGCTCCACTGGGGACCCTCGTGGCTCGTCAGGTGCCGGAGCCGCTTCTCGTAGTCGGCCTTGAGCTCCAGCATCTCCTTGGACAGCGACAGGACGCGCTCGGCGTGCTCGGCCTCCACCCGCAGCTGCCGCTCTCGGGTCTCCACCCTGCACGTGGCCGACTCGGCCTGCGCCTCCTGAGTCAGCCTCTTCTGCAGCTCCAGAGCGCTCTCCAGGGCCTGGATGCGCTGCAGAAGGGCCTCCTCGTCGTCGCTGTTCCTGCCCTGTTCCTGCAGGACCCTCGCCTTGGTCTGGGCCACCGCGCCCTCCAGCTCCTCCTGGTGCGCTTCCCGCAGCGCCTCCAGGCTCGCCTCCGCCTCATCCTGGCGGGTGTTGAGGGCATAAATGACCTGCAAGCAAATCAGCAGAGCCCAGTTAGGACAAGGGAGCTGGGTGTGTGGGAGGGCGGCTGTGACCAGAGACGCTGTTCCTCCACACTGGGGACTGAGGTAGAATGGCACAAGCAGGGCCTGGGAAGGTTTGGGTGGCGGCCGCTTATTGAAAACTGCAGAGAGCCGGGAAGTGGCACAGGGAGGTGGTGGAAGCGAAGTTCTCTGAGAGGGAAATCCACAGGGGACATTGAGAGGACGCAGGAATCTAGGGGAGTTTTAAAGCAGAGGGGTGATGTGATCTTCTTTGTTCCAAAGGAACACTTAGGAATTCAAAACACCAACAACACCTTAGGAAACCCAGCCCACAGTATTCTCCACAGGTGCAGGAAGAAGATTGGAGAAAACTCCACATGGAGGGACCCTCCTGAGCCTGACAAAACGTATCTGTGAAAAATCCTGTTGGCATCACACTTCTACCCCCTCATCGAAAGACTTTTCCCAGACCAGGAACCAGACAAGGATGTTGGCCCTTTCTACTTCTAAAACAAAAGGGGAAAAGTACTATCTGCTGTGTGGAGAGTGGGATGAAGGAACCCAGGAACACAGCGGGAAGCCCAGGATCCAGGATGATTCCCAGGATGTTGGCCTCAGCAACAGGTAGCTGTTTACTGAGATGGGAAAGACTAGGTGGAATAGATATGGAGAAGAAAATCAAGGATTCTCTTTGGATGTATTAAATTTGATATGCCTCTAGACATCCCAGTGGAGAAGGCACCACAGCAAGAGTGTACATTGGTTCCCTTGGGTATTTAAAATGCTGTCCTGTGCCACAGTCATTCACATTGATTTACCTTTAGCCTTGGTTGGTGGCTGGTGTTTCCTTATTCATGAGCCTGTCTACTGAACTAGACTATAATGTCATGGTCAGATTCCTACCAGTGTCTCATCCACAGTTTTCACACTGTGTTCTCGTGGCCCTGAGCAGGTGAGAACCCCCCTCTTCAAGCAGAGGAGGATAGCATTTGCACTGGGGATTCTCCAACATGTAGTTTGGAAAAAAAAACCAAAAATTTTTCTGTTACTTTCTTAAAAAGTTGAAAGTGATGCACAGGAATTTAGGCATTTATAACATAGAGAACAGATCAATCAGAAATAGTCAATGAGAGAAAGCTGTGCATGCACGTGTGTGTGCGCGCGTGCGCATGTATAAAATGAATATTCTTAAATATTCAGAGAAGTTCAGTAAAAGGTCATAAATAAGAAGGTGTGATTAACCCGAAGCACACCTGCATGTATAAAATGAATATTTAAGAAGACCAAAGAGCACCACTAGAGGTGACATGTGTTATAGATTTAACAATACTTTATTTCGAGACTGCAGAGCTTGAAGGAAGAGTAACATACATCCAGGCAACAGCCTAATGTCTTATTTTCCATTGTCTCCATGTGATGTAGCTCTTGGTTTATTGTGTGTCTTCCACAACAGAATGTAAGCTCCATGAGAGAGGAGCTTGGTCTTCTCTGTTCATCACTCTTGGTCCCCAATGCCCAGCTCAAGGTGGACACTCCAAAAAGATTTAAATGGGGAAGGAAAAGGGTAGATGAAGGAATCCGAACTCCATCTTGAAACTTTCAAGGTGTAAGATGAGCTTGGCATCTTGTGGGGCCTTGGGAGAATAAGCACCAGATAAAGAATCATGAATTATTGGGAAGACACAATAATGTAATTATTATCCCTTCCATGCAGGGACCAGGGAAACTAGCTTCTTTGCCCTCCCAGGAAGACACCACGATGAAATAAAGTTTCGTCTCTAGAACTCCTCTGCATCACTCTGTGCACAGAATTCAGCCAACTTCTGGTGTTTTCTATGGCTTCCTAGTGATTACCATCCAAGAGCGTGTCTGGAGCTAAGTAAATGTTGAATTTGGTACCATGTTGGTTATAATTTGTATTAATAATAAATACCATTTTTATAGAATCTATCATGTGCCTTGTACAGGGACAGAAACCATATATCCACTCATGATTTCAGAAAATTCCTATGGCAACTCTGTAATTTAGTGTTTTTCTTCCTGTTCTAAGAATGAGAATTGCAGTTTCAGAGAAAATAAGAAGGTGTGATTAACCCGAAGCACATGCCCACCACACAGGATCTCACTGCATCTTGCTGCCTCATTCAGTCATTTATTTATTCATGAATTCACCGTACATCTTGAATGGGCCAAGTTCTGTGCTGGTCACTGGAGGTAATTGCTGCTCAATAAGACAATTAGATTTGTGACCTCAAAAATACAATTCAGGGTTTTGGTTGTGGCTCAGTGGTAAAGTGCTTGCCTCACATATGTGAGGCACTGGGTTCGATCCTCAGCACCACATAAAAAATAAGTAAACAAAACAAAGTTATTGTGTCCATCTACAAATAAAGAAATTTTTAAAAATACAATTCAGGACTGGAGTTGTGGCTCAGTGGTAGAGTGCATGCCTAGCGTGTGTGAGGCACTGGATTCAATCTTCAGTACCACATAAAAATAAATAAATAAAATAAAGGTATTGTGTCCATATATAACTAAAAATATTTTTAAAAATACAATTCAGTGAGACAGACTAGAAAATGGAAAGTTTAAATGCTTTCTTATAAATGCTCTGAGAGGATTCAGCACCAGTTACTATGGAAACACAGAGGAAAAGTCTGGTAGGAGAGAAGAGTTACTGGAAAAAGCAAGCCTTCCCCCTTCTTCATTTGGGTGGTCAATCCCATTTTGTATGTCAGTTGCTGCTTAGGTAAGAACAATAGCACTTCTGCATGTTGCTCCATAATACTTGATATGAAATTGAATGCACAGTATGTTCATATTAAGTATCTATAATGGGATTGTTGCAAGTTATCATATTTGCTGCAGGGCTCAGACACTGAGCAGAAACCACATTCCTAGCCCCCTGCATTAAGCAGGACCATAGCCTAGCAGTTGCCAATTGAATTCAGGTGGATGGAGTAATGCGTGTTATCTTGGGGTCAACACAGACATTAAGGTTAAGAAGGGTATGTATCCTTCACACAGCCTCTTTACCTATCTGCAGACAATGGAGAGGACTTAGAGGAAGATTAAATTCAAGATGGAAGGCATCTGAGCCCTGAATACTCAGTAGGGCTGCCCTCTACTGGGAGGACCTGAACCAGATATAAATTACCATGCTGAGACTCTGACTTGCTGTTATCTGTTACCACATCTGTTAGTTACCCCAATATGTTGGCGGTCCACAAGACTACCCTAGGATTTGTGACTCACTAGAGGAATCACAAGATTCAGCATGTAGTCATATATATGGCTATGATTTATTATAGCAAAGGGCACAAAGCAAAATCAGCTAAGGGTAAGACTGCATGGAGTGGAATCTGGACGGCAAGCCAGGGGTAAGTGTTATGGGCCTGGCCATATGGGCAATGCAAACAGGCTCCATTTTACCCTGAGACTCCATGTCATGTAAGAAATGCTTCCCCCATGGGAACACTCCAGCTCTGTACCTATCAACAGTTGCTTATCATAGCATGTTTGGCAACACAAAATGGCAATTCTTATACAATGTAAAATTGTTCTATCTTTGGTTCCCATTTTTCTTGGGCTATGTACCCTGAAGAGATTGATTGTCTAGACGTTAGTAACAATTCTTTAACTTGTACTCAAGTAGAGTCATTTTGAGACCCACTTCCCTTCTGCTTGCTTGCTGCTATGCCAACCTGGAAAGTCTTGTGGGAAATACCAATGTACCCATTACATTGTTTCGCTAACTGCTCAATTTAAATTCTGTACCTCTGCTTGCTTGCTGCTTCGCCAACCTGGATGTGGTTTTTGCGGGTTTTGCCTTTAAAGACCCTGAAATGCTCAGGCTAGGTGTTGTTCCTTGCAGTTAAGTGTTCTGGGGGAGCAGTCTCTGGGCAGGCTGGCTAAATAAAGTGTCTCTCTGATTTGGACAAAATGGACTTGGTACATTTTCTGAGACGTCTGCCCTATAATAGTAAACTTCCCTTTCAATGGAGTTAATTCACCTATGAAGGAGTTGCAACAGTGCCAGAAGCCATCCATGACCCATATGTGAACTGTGCGTGAACTAAAACGATGTTGAAGCCATTAGGCAGGAAAGCCTGATACTGGGAACTCCTAGCAGCAACCCTGCTGGTTTGAGAATGCCGGGTTCATGTTGCTTCCTACCCAGCTCCACCACAAGTTCAGCACAGCATCAGAGATGGGGCGGCCCACTGGAGCCACACAGCCTCTTAGAGATGGGTGTGGCTTGCCAAAATGCCAATCAACCTGTTTATTCCAAGACCCCTGCCACACCCAGAAGAAAGAATCCTCCCACTGAAACCTTATCTGTGCCTTTGATGTACTCCCCTTTAAATAAAGAATCAGGACTGGAAGACCTATCAGGGGCTCTGCTTTTAACTAATTTCTGGCTCTGTCTCTACTTCTTAGTTAATTATTTCAGACTTTTTATTTCCCAAGCAGCTCACACCTCCTGAGCAGGAACCTACCACGGCAGGGTGCTGACCACCCCACAGTATGACAACACAGGAAACTTGTCAAAGACTTAGCACCCAGGGTTTTTACTGGAGGATCCTCAGCCAGGCAACCTCTTCTTGGCATGTGTCCAATTTCCAAACTCCCAGAAGGAAAGCAGGTGCTTAGCACAAACCATGTTTTTTTGCACATTTTAGGCATAATGAGCAACCCTTGTTAGTTTAAGTAGTGGGATTCCTCTGGAAATTGAATAATTTCCCAGATGCTAACTGAGGGCCAACCTTATAGGCAACCTGTTCTAAAATTCCCTATTCCTTTGTCCTCATAGAAGTGATTTCAATTCTCTACCATGTTTCTTGAGACCCTGACTCTAATTCTTGGCCCACTCCTATACTCCTAGCATAAATTATTGTTTCTTGCTTTTTGTAGGAGAAATGATTAAGAGCTTGGGTTACAGAGTTGAAGTACCAGCTTCTTTGCCTCCTAGCTGGAGATTTTAGGGAGGTGATTCAAACTTTGTGGAGCCCAGTTCTTTGTCTTTAAAATGGGAGTAACAGTAGAATCAACCTTCTAGGATTGAACTGAGAGATAAATAAGGTAATGCACAGGAATATCTTCTATCCAATGCCTATATAATGAACACTACCTCCTATCCTATCCTAACCTATCCTATCCAGAGAGAAAAGATTTGAGACACTTAATTGTGGGTTGGCAAAAAGCCAGAGTATTTGGTAGTACTTAGTCTATTGTAGGATCAGAATCCAGGCTGCTGTGGTTAAGAAAAAACGGAATTTAGGGAAGGGGTGATCATAAGAGAAGAAGGACAGAGGGAGTAGATGGCTAGATGGGCAAACAAGACCAAAGTGGGAGTGGGAGTAGGGGGGAAGACTGAGATGAGAGAAAGGCCAATGAAAAGAGTTCAAAAGAAAGGAGAAGATAAAAAAAAATGGTATAATTCCAGGCAAATGAGTTTTATTTTAAATAATTGAGAAAAGATATAAGGAATTTCACTTCCTTCATAAGGCATTTCTTATCTCCTGTTTTAGTCTGTGATGCTATAACAAAATACCACAGATGGGTAATTTTTAAATAATAGAAATTTATTTAAAGTTCTGGAGGCTAAGAGTCCAAGATCAAGGTGCTAGCAGATTTGGTGTCTGGTAAGGGTTGTTCATTACTTCCAAGATAGTGCCTTGTTGCTTTGTCCTATGTGGCAGAAGGGAAAACATGCCCTCACATGGGTGGAAGGGCAGAAAGGGCCAAACAAACTCCCTCAAATCCTTTTATAAGGGTCCATATCCCACTCAGGAGAGTGGAGCCCTCATCTCCTAATTAACTCCCTATTAACGTTACCACATTGGGGATCAAGTTTCATCTTAAATTTTGGAGAGACAAACATTCAAACCATAGCAGCTCCCTGCAGATACAGAAAGTTATCCCATTCATCTGTCTTCTCAGGACATTTTGGACCAATTGGAAAAAATGGTTATGGCTCTTTCATGTCATATTATGGACATTTAGGCACAAGAAGTTGAATTAGAGTGAAAGCTTTCTAAGAGTAGGGAATTCAGGGGCTGTGGATGTGGCTCAAGCGGTAGCGCGCTTGCCTGGCATGCGTGTGGCCCGGGTTCGATCCTCTGCACCACATACAAACAAAGATGTTGTGTCTGCCAAGAACTAAAAAATAAATATTAAAATTCTCTCGCTCTCTCTCTCTCTAAAAAAAAAAAAAAAAGAATAGGGAATTCAGCACACGTTTTTGTAGCTCCTTGTGCACCTAGCACAGTGCCTGGCCCGATCCACACTCCCAGGTGTTTACCATTGTCTTGAAGAAGGATGCTGTGCCACGTGAGTGTAGATCCCATTTGCCCCTGTAAGGATGTCACACATATAGACGTATGCGTACAGATGCTGTCTGCTAGCTGTGGCCTTGCATGCTATGTAATCTTATTGGGCCTCAGTTTCATCATTTGTACAATGGGAAGAGTAAAGTTTCTGTTTTATAAAGTAACTGAAGGGTTAAATGAGGTAATGTTGTGAGGCATGTGGT
Source organism: Marmota marmota marmota (assembly GCF_001458135.2). Lineage (NCBI taxonomy): Eukaryota > Metazoa > Chordata > Mammalia > Rodentia > Sciuridae > Marmota > Marmota marmota. The sequence goes on from NW_026000108.1 coordinate 12,525,095, forward strand.
ATGGTGCCTGGCTCACAGGAAGAACCTATAGAACCAAACTCTTCCTATTATGATTGTCCATGGGGCACATTCAGCCCAATGGAGATTTCTGTAGCAACAGCATTTCTTATGAGGAAGGTTGAGGTCCTCAGTATTCCTTGTAATGGAAGTTGCTGATGTACCAAGTATCTGTTTCTCTCTTCATCCTTAGAAATAGAGTCCTAGCTTTTCTGTGGGTGTGTTGTCACATGTCACAGCCTCTTCTCTAGCTCAGAATGGCCGTGTGACCAAGATATGGTCAGGTGGATATAAAAAATGTCATTACTTCTTCTAAAATGATTCTTCTTTTTCCAGGCAGTCATCTTGGACCATGGGCTAAGGTTGATTTGAACGTGGTGTAAGAGGAGCCAGGGTCTCTGCACAGTGGAAAGCAACACCGACCCTGGACTCATTCCAAATGAACTTTCATTTTGTTTTTTACCATATCCATCTCTATAACACTTATCTTTTAAATGCTCAAGTTATCGTACTTCTCTGAGCCTCAATTTTCTTGTCTGTAAAATGAAGATAACCCACACCTAGTTTCTGGGAGAATCAAATAGAATTACATTGCTAAAGTGGCACATAGTAGGTACTCATTACATGTTTCTTCCTTCTCTCCTCTCACTCCATCCCCTCAAAAGGAAAACTCCCTGGATTTCAGAGACACAATCTCCACAACCTGCTCTGAACATTGTTGAGCACATTCTGAGCCATCCTTCTGGGCGCGGTGCCTCAGGGGTCATGTGGCAACCTTCCCCTGCCGTCTGCTTGCCTGTTACTACTACACTGAAGTATCAAAGAAACAAGTTTAGGCTTCATTTGCAAATCCACTTCCTCAGGAGGAGGCTGACCAGCATCTATCAAGGGACATAAATAATTTAGCAGCTAAGAGAAATACTGAGAAAGGGGGGGGGGTCTTCCCAAGAGTTTTACAAATCCACTGAAGATAGTTTGACTTCAGAGAGAATTTTAGCACGGAGCCTGTTGGGGTCTTTGAGGTTGAGCATTATAGACTTAACAAGGCTACAAGCATCAGATCCTGAAAAAAGTTTCCACAAGTTCAGCAACAAGAGTTAGAATTGAAATGAAAAGGGGACAAAAAGGCAATTCTATGTGCTGAGTATGCAGAGTACGACATTCACTGGGCCAGGTAATTTAAGTTTTTTCAATTACTCATGTAACAATTTTACAAATTGGGCATTCTTATGTTTAATCCTGTTTTGCAGTGGGGCTAACTTCACATCTAGGGGCCACATTGCTTTAGAGCCTGCTAAACCTGGGCACACATTGTAGCCCCACCTCTTTCTAGCTATGGTAATTTGAGTACGTTTTTGAGCCTCTCTGAGCCTCAGTTGCCTTATTGATGACATGGGGGAGCAGTGTGTACCTCATAGCTCTTTTTGGAGATTAAATGGCATAATGAACCTAAAACCAGTTACGGCATCCCAGCACACATTTGTCTACTTTCTCCCCACCCCCTTCATTCATCTTCCTTGCCATGGCTCCTCCCACTCTGTGGATGGCATTTCTTTTACTTCTCTAATGATGTTGAACTTGCTTTGGCCAAGACAAAATGAATGGACTGGTTGCAAGCAGAGCCTTTAAATGTGTTTGTGTGTGTGTTTTGGATTGTCCTCCTGTGCTTTCACTATTTGTCACAAGAAAAGTGTGTGCAGCATAGTCACTGGTCCCAGAACAAGAGACACATGCAGTAGCCTGGACCCCAACTGGAAGTCTAGAATTAGTGTGGCTTAGTCAAACACAGCCAGGAGCAGCTGAACAGAGCCAACCAGAGCATGAAATGAGTCACCGTTGTTAAAGCCACTGAGACTTGAGAGTTGATTGTTACCCAGGATTATTACAGGAAAATCTGACTAATACACAAAGAAAGATCAAGAGTAACATAATCAGTACATTTAAGGGTATTTGGAGTTCTGAAGGGGCACAGGGAAACATAGGGGAAAAGATCACATTACTCAAGTAATTCCCTTTTCTCCTGGGTCACCATTAATGGGTCAGCCCCATCAGTATATAAATGTGCTGTGATTTTTATCATTACCAAAAATACTTCTTTTGATCCCACCTCCCCCATTTTCCTTCACCACTTTATAGCAACTCCTCAAATGCTTTTATACCCACTGTCACTAGTTTGTCTCCAGTTCCTCTCTCTTGAATCTTCTCCAATCAGCCTTTCACTTCAATCAATCTACCCAAATAGCCCATCAAGATCACAACTGACCTCCACATTACTAAAACAAGAGTCAAGTTTCAGGCTTCACTGGTTCAACTTTTTGGCAGCATTGACCTAATAAATCATTTCCTGCTGCTTAAAATATTGTCTTTACTTGGCTTCTAGAATACACTACCTTTCTCCTGACCACTGACCACTGCCTTCCATCTCTTTGGTTAATTAGTTCCTCCTCATTCTCATCCTTCAAATAGGAGTGCCCCAAAGCTTAGGTCTTGGACTGTTTATCTTCTCTATAAACATTCCCTTGGGATCTCAACCAATCCCATGATTTTATGCATGTTTCATTTTCTACTGACTCTCAGATTTGTTTGACCAGGTCAGACCTGTCACCTGAACACCAGACTCATATATCCTGTTGTATACCAATATCTACACTTTGATATCCAACACGCTTCTCAAATTGAATTCTGGATATTTCTGTCCAAACATGCTCTTCCCACAATAGTCCCCATCTCATTCCACAGCAACTCCTTTCTTCCAATTGCTTAGGTAAAAATTTTGGAGTCCCCCAATAAACTCATGAAAAGATACACAACATCTCTAATCCTGAGAGAAAAGTAAACCAAAGCCACAATGTTTTAGCACTTCACACCCATTAAGATGGATATCGCTTAAAAAAGAGAGAAAACAAATTCTGGGGAGGACAGAGAGCCTCTTATGAATTGCCGGGGGTGGGTGGGGTGTAAAACAATGCAGCCACTGTGGAAAATGATACGTACAATTACCATATGATCTGGCAATTCTACTGATTTTCTCTTCTTCTATAATATGAGTTATATGCAGGAGGGGGTTTTTGTCTGCTGAGTTCACCACTAGATCCCAGAACAGTACCTGGAATGTGCAAGGATTCTGTAAATAAAAATTTACGTTTTGCAAATATAAATATTTGTTTAATGAATAAAATATCATTTCATTCTAGCAGAAATGTTATCTGAGTGCAGAGAATACTTGGGTTAGGTTAGAAAGATGAGCAAATGTCAGTCAGGTACAAGGAGTCTGAGGAAAAGACAGGTTGGGAGCAGATTAAGACCAGGAAGTAAAACAGGCATGCAGTAGAGTAGACTGTGGGGTACATGCAAAGGCTGTCCTTTTAGCTATAACCAGGAGAGGGGAGAACAGTATGATACAATGCTGGACAGGTGGGCAGGGGTCGGACGTTCCAGGTTAGGGATTAGGCTTTATTCTCTTCATGTAGCACTTGGTGCCCACGCAGACTCCCAGGCTTTGTACCAGAGATCCTGATGTGGGTAGGTCTTTGGGCTTTCCAGAGATCTGCATTTTTATATTCAGTTGCAAGAGATCTCGGCATCTGAAAGCCACATGGGTGTGTACAATGGGAAACCTGTGGTGCATGTTCCAGGCAGGAAGTCTTTCTTTCTCACAAGGTTTGTGCCCTTTCTAGCAACTAAAACTCTCCATTTCTTAAGTTTTGGGATTGTGCCCTGGCTGCAAAGTACAGTCTGGGTATAATGGAGGCTGGAAGAGAACTTAGGGGAGTAAGAAAGCTGGATTACAGCCGGGGAAAAGGTATGGGCTTTGAGAGCTGTAGACAAGAAGGAGCGGCAGGCCAGTGATTCTCAGGTATGGGATAGAGGACAAGAAAGAGTCCAGAAAATATTTTTGCCCTGCCTAGCTGCAGGGTAGCTACACACCCCTACTCAGAAACATGGCATCCGGAGACACCAGACCATAGAAAGGCCACGGTCACTGCTTTGGATTCTTTGTTGGGCACAGAGAGGAGCTTCAGTGTTTGGGAATCTCCTGAAAGCAGCCCAGAAGGGCAGAGGTCATGTGGTTGCTGCCTCTTCCTTTATAGAAACAAGTTGGAACAGGACCCAGACCAGGCTGGGCTCACACAAATGAGCTTGGAATGGATTTCTAGACAGATCCAAGAAGCTAATTAAAATCTCATCATTGCCCATCAGAGAGCTGTTGCTAGGTGCCTCACTGCATGTGGCACTGAATTGTGAGACATAAGCTTCTGAGTAATTGGAATCCAACTGTCTCCCAAAGCAATGTAGACTGAGGCTCAGCTGAAAGGTGAGGGCAGTCCCTCAGGAAGGCTTTTAATTTCAGCTTCTCCAATACTCACACATGGACACAGACCTGCCTTTATTTTGAGTAGTTTTACAGGCTTTAGAAGATGTGGGACTGGAAAGGGACCATATTGGCTATCTCAAATCTCAAGTCACTTGTCTAGAGCTTTATGGAAAACTCCCTTGATTAACCAACCTGCTCAATAAATATGCATACGTGTGAATGATACTTCTTGTGTTGGTCAGTTTTTCAACTCTGTGACCAAAATACCTGACAGGAACAATTTAGAGGAAAAAAGCGCATTTTGGCTTATGGTTTCAGAAGTCTAGTCTGTGGTAGGCTGACTCTATTGCTCTGGACCCAAGACAAGGCAGAAAGGCCTGGTAGAGGAGTGCTGCTCCATTCATGGCAGCCAGGAAGCAGAAAGAGAAAGAGGAAGGGGCCACAGGAAAGATGAATCCTGGGCAGGGCACATCCCGGTGACCCACCTCCTCCAGCCACACCCCACCTACCTGCCTATAGTTATCTACCAGTTAGTCCATGAAAATTAGGATGGACTATTTAGGTTACAGCTCTCATAATCTAATAATTTTGCCTCTATTCTTGCATTAACACAGGAACTTTTGGGGCACACCTCATATCCAAACCATGATACTTTTTTATGAATGAAAATAAAGAAAAGTTAATACTTCTCCTTGAAACTATTTTGGCAGACAAGCAATCCAAGCAGGAATATCAAAACCTATAACCACATGCATAGAAACAGAATTGTATGATTGCAAAAGCAGACATAATGGTTCTGCAAATTCACCCGTTTAGATTACAATTTTATATACTTAAATTCTAAAAGCAGACTTTGTATGCTCACTGACATAGATATACATATCCATTTTTCCAAATAAATGACATAATAATGGGTGCTAACATTAGTTTCACATAGCACTTTCTGGCTCACAAAGCAGCTTTACAAGGTAAATCCCACATCATGATAAATATAAATACATTAATGCCCATTCTAAATAAATTTTTATTTTCTCTACCATTTTCCAGGGAGAAAAATCTCTTGTAACATTTTCCAATCTGTTTATTGTGCGATCTACAAATCTTCAATAAACAGTATGTTTCAAGCTAAATATCCCCTGCCAACAACACCTGAACAAAACCCAAACCTCCATTTATGATCCCAGTTATCTTTGCAGATTGTTTTCCCAGCCAAGGCTGAATTTCTGTGCTCGTACTGCATGTAGCCTCCAGTGCAGTGGCAGGAGTTTTGCTAAATACTCTGTCAGATTTTTAATTTATTGGTGATGGGGCAGACGCTGCCCATTTAACCTGAACTCCAGAAATGAAAGGGCCGCACTGGGTACAGTTCATAACCAGTCTTTTATCCCTGACTTGTGCTGCCAGGAGAATCTATAGGAATACACAGTCCATGACAGATCACCATGGCAAGGATCTCAAAAAACTAGGAAGAGGTTAAGATAAAAATTTATAAAATTGATAGATTCAAGTTTGTTTTAAAATTACATACACATGATTACTTACATACATGTTAATACACATTGACAAAGAAAAGTGTCAAGAAGATACCAAAACATGGCCAGAGTTATTTGGGGGCAGATCAAGGGTGATCATTCCCCCCTCTAATTTTTGTTTTTTGTGTATTCTCCAACTTTTCTCTGATGGGTGTGTACCTCAAATATAATCAGAACAACTCTAGTTTTTGTTATCATTGTTGTTTTTAAGACTAGAGAATATACAGAATGTTCTGCATCAGTTAATCCTCACGTACATCAGCTGAGACACAGCCTGGAAGGAGAGACAGATGCTGAGGAGGAAGGCCAAGTCCTGAGGCCTCCTGGAGGATTTGGCTTTGGCTCTGCTGCCTCCATCTGACTGGTGAGAAATAGAAATTGGCCTGTTTCAGTCTGAGCAGCCTAGTTACTGCAAATGTGTTGTTTTTTGCACTAAGGGCCTCTGTTCCATGGAGAAGCACGTAAGCTAGTGCTGCTGCTGAGAGTGTAGTGAGGTGTGCAAGGCACTCCCTAACCTCAGGTCACAGGTGAGGAATGGAGCCCGTGTTGGCTATGGCTAGTCTGTGCTTTCAGAAATGATCTCCGAAACTCAACCTTACATAAGCCTCTTTTGGGAACAAATGTTGACAGCATTGAAAAACATTTGATACAAAGACTGCTGTCTGTGCTGCCTAGAAATTTCTGAAATAATTTCCTCCAGACTATCCTTTTTATAACTAATCTACTTTATGTCACTTTTTCTTCTTGAGTCTAAGTGTTCTTCTAAGAGTGTTCTTGCTTCTACGAGTGTTCCTTCTAAATCTAGGGGCTGACTCAAGACAGTGATGTTTAGTACTCCCAGAAGGCCCCTCACCAACCACACCAATGGCTCTCAGCCTTAATCTGCCTTGGCATACCTGAGAGTAGGACATGGTCAATGGGGACTCACCATTGCAAAGGCTGCTGGCTTTGTGGGGCAGAGTCATGACAGATGAACCTTTTGTCCAAAAGCACAACATTGGGCCAGACAACTAACAGGCACACAGTAGGTCCTAAGTAAGAGGTGTTAGTATGGGTGTTTGTTACTCCCCACTGTATCCTCAATACCTGGCAAAACCCCTAGCCCAGAATTCAACAGTTGGCAAGGAGTGAATGAGTAAGTGATGAAAAAGCAAAGAAGAATTCTGAATTCCAGAGAGGAGGCACCACTCAGATGTGTTATACCGAGAGGGACTTATTCAGGACTGCCTGGAAGAAAAGGCATGTCACTACTGGTTAAAAAAAAATGCAATTTGGGTATTTTACACATCCCAGAGGGTAAAGTCAGAAATCGGTAGAAACAGTTCCTCAGTGAGAATTCAGTGAGCACCCCGAGTCCAGAGCTCTTTTCACTTGGTTCAAATCTGGTAGCTGTCTGTGAGGTTACATGAAATCCTATTAACACATTCTGAAGGTGAGGAGCTGGGAGGTTGCCAAGGTGGAGCTGGATAATAGAGTTACGTGTAAAGTCATCTCCATTTTCACAAATGGTGACAGTCTCCTTTCTCTTGGATGAGTTCCCTGAGCCAATCTTATACTGTCTGTCAGTGCTGGAGGGTAGAAAATGAATTTTAGTAGGTGCTCCTGAAGAGCCTTTCATTATTTATGAAAAGGGAAAAAAGATCCAGTGGTTATGAGATAATGCCTTTGTAGCATGTCTTGGCAGATCTTTTTTGTCCATTAAAAATGTGTGAAATCTCTTTTAAAATAATTACTTTTTTTTTAGCAACTGAATCCTAGCTACGTGCAGACTTACTAATCAGGACTCTTCTAGGTATGAAAACAGAAGCCCACATCTACTAGCATGAGTTAAAGGAAATGTATGGGTTCGTGCATGGGAGAAGCCCAGAGCCATTGCTAACATCAGGTACAAGCTCTTAAATGGTGTCATCTTGACTCCATCTCTTTCTATGTCAAAGTAAAACGATTCCTCTGCACTGACTTTATTCCTTGGTAGAGTCTGGACAACATAGTCATAGGCTGCTTTCAGATTAGATTTTACCAGCTCAGCATACCCTTGGAGAGAGAACTTGTCTCTGACAACGGTTCCAACAAAACCCTTAAAGCTAACACATGTCTAATGCTGACTGGTCCTTGTGGCCAGTGGGGTGGACGCATGGCCTGGCTACTTTCATGTCATGTGGGGACCAGGGGAATGGGATGGATCTGCCTCAATTATATGGTCTGAAGGTTGAGGCTATACATGGCCAGTTTTTCAAAGGAAATTAGAAGTCTGGGCCCAGAAGAATGGGCGCTATGTAAGTAAGAACAAGTGTCCATAGAGCTGATGTTCGTGACTCTTCTAAATAAACCCAATGTAGTTCACTGGCACCAGCACCAGAACTGGAGGAGATAGAATAAGAAATGAGGACTTGGTTCCTACTTTGACACAAAACATGAGAAGCACATGAGCACCTGAAAGGATCATATAAAACATCCAGCCAAGAAGATGGTGCAGGCTGGGAGGGCTGGCAGGAGGCCCAAGGCCAGCCAACAAACAACCAGAGTTCTGAGGCTCAGCTCTGCCCTGTCAAACACTGTGACCTTAAGTAGGTCCCTTAACCTCCCTAGAAAATGAAGTTGCCTCTCCTAAGAAATGAAATGGTCAAACTAAACTGGCATTTCCCAAAGGGAATAGATGTGAGTCCATGGTCAGATAAGCTTGGGAAGTATTTGCAGCTCTGTTAAAACACAATTGTTTAGTTCTCTTTACCCCAGCAGTTGGCCATTGAGTTCTTTTGTTCTCAAAATAACAATCATTATTATTCCAATTAATATCCTCATAACACATTTTGGGAAGTGCTGGGCCTAGAGTGCTTTAAGACCTTGAGTTTGGATCTCTGTTTAAGGGCACATGAGATCAAATCCTAGAAGAGCTTATTGATTTGCTGGTCGCCTTTCTCTGGATAGAGTTAGTGCACATACTGCAGTGACAGCCAGTGTCCTGAGTGGGGGAGAGAATGGGAACCCAAGGACAGCAGCAAGGAAGAGCTCTGGGGAGAGAATCTAGGTGGAAGAGTGGAAGGGAGCAAGTGCTACTCCTGGAGAGGTAGGAGGAGCACTGAGGTAAGACTCAGAGGAGGTGTCTCAACATGCTAATAGTAGTTATCTCTAGGTAGTGGGGTTATGGATAATTTTAATTTTGATTTTTAAAAACTATTATTATTATTATTATTGGTATTGCTATTGAATCCAGGATGCTTTTGATAATAATAATATAAATAAACTAGCCTTTTTTTATTTTGAGACAGGCCCTTGATAAGTTGCAGAGGCTGGCCTCAAACTTGTGATCCTTCCTCCTGCCTCAGCCTCCTGAGTTGTTGGAATTATAGGCATGTGTCATGGTGCACAGCTGGAGATTTCAATATTTGAAAAAATGTTTCTTTGTCATATTTCATAACTCCCTATAACATATGTATAATGGTCTTAATTAAAATGATGAAAGAAAAATTAAAAACTATTTTAAGATTCCAAATCTAAATGAACCAATTAACTATGAAGTTTTTTTTCCTCTGTCCAGTATTACATTTGATTAAAAGTTTTCTTGTTGATGGCTTTTAAGCTTCTTTCATTGGGATTTTTTCATAATCAAGAAGCAACTATAAAGATGACAATTATAAAAAAAAACCCATTCTCTATTCCACTTTTCATTTTTCCTTATTGCTACCTACCTTTTTCATTTTTCCTTATTGCTACCTACCATTTTTCCTTATTCCTACCTCATTTCAGATGGTCTGGATCCTAAGAGATGCTCAACGTACAAAATTGTGGGCACAGCTAATGCTATGTTCATCCACACTGCAGACAAGAGCACAACCAGAATACATGAAAAGGCAGCAAGTCTCTTTAGAATGTGGATCATACATGGCACTAAGTGCATCCTAAGTCAAACAGATGCTCAGAGAATCCCAGAGTGCTGAATGAAGGACGGGTGACTGTTCATATTAGGTTCTCCAATCCAATAATGCTCAGCAAACTAGTTTTGCAAGGACATGAATACATGATAATGGTGGTGACATAGCAATGGGACGATACTGATAATAGTGCTAATAATTGCATGAATAACTAACACCACCTGAGGGTTTACAAAGCACTGTGGTAACATTTTTATACACCTTCTCCCGTTAGATCCTTTTAACCATCCCAGCAGTAAGTCTTATGGTTGCCCCAGTTTTACAGATAGGCAAACCAAGACACAGAGAAGTGAGTATTGTGCTTGAGGTTATATGGCTAGAAGGTGATCAGACCATTATTCTACTCTGTTCAGGTTCCAGAGCCTGTGTTCTTCACCACCGCAAAAACCACTGAAAGAAAGCAGGAGTGCCTCTTCAGTAAAAGTGAACCTGAATTCTGTAGTTGGTAGGATCTTAAGTAAAAGTACTGATAGGGAGCAGGCTAAGCTACTATAGGAAGATCCCCCCAAAATATAGAGGGCTAAACAAAGTGGAAATTCATTCTTCTCTCAACAGTCCCCAGGGTGCTGGTCATCAGAACTGGGTGGACCACTTTAGTGACCACTCAGCTCTGCTACTCTCCATCTTTGTCAGTTCTCAACATGCACCTTCCATTATCTGGGTCCAAGGCCACTGCTATGCTTGTCACCTTTCCTGTCTGGTAAGAAGGGAAAATAGGGGAGGCCCAGGGTGGGCAGCTGGTGCTTAGGTTGGGGAAGAACTGAAAGGTGCATCATCACCTCTGCTCACCTCCCTCTGGCCTTCACTAATTCCATGGCTACATTCAGCCACAAGGAGGCTGGGAAATGCCATCCGGGACTGGGCTGCCTTGTGTCCAGCAAAAGCTAAAGATGGCCCAATTACCAAAAGAAAAAGAGAGACCGGTTGTTTCCTCTGGGCCCATTCCTTACAAAGTTAGATCTTGGCTTTTACCAAATCTACACTAGCTGTGTTGTATACAAACAAGGAATCTGAGGCTCAGAGAGTGGAAGCCGATATCCCTCATCTCTTCCTGGGAAAATGAATCTATAGCCTGTTCTCTGATTTTCAGTCTAGTGTTCTTTTTTTCTTTTCTTTTTTTTTTCCCCTAAATTGAGACTTCCGATTAAATTGAAAAAGGAATCATGAATTCTAAGTTGTACCAAGTAAGCACAGTGACCTTTAAACAATTGATTATAACATTGCTCAGATGTTGAATGGAGGTTCAAAAATAGCTGGAAAAATGTCAAAAAGAGAGACAAATATGTTTGTTGAATTTTAAGCCTGGGGGGAAGTTATCCCCATGATCATTCTCCTTTCAAAAATAAATCAATTTTGGCTTCAAGAATCCACTGATTTTTACAATCACACAACTTTCATGGAAGTGCCAGGACTATACCTTTATCTCTTGGTTTTCAGTGTTCTCTCTACTGGCCTTGAAGTTCTTCATGAGAAGGACAAAGACTTTCTGAATACTTTAATATTGGAGCCCATAAAACCCCAGGAACCTCAATCTATCTCCTGGGGAATTATCTACAGAATCTGTTATTTTCTGATCTCTCATTCATAAACCAGTCAGTTCCAGTTCAATAGCCTCCATTTATAGAAGTCTTCCTTTATCAAGTACCATGTTAGATGCTCAAGGATGTGTAGATACAGAAGCCACGGTCCCTGCCTCCAGGAGTTTTTAATTTATCAACAAATTGATTAAAACAATTAACCACATAATACACAAAAGGACATAACAGCTGGATATACAGTGACAACTATTTTATTTATTTCCCCAGAAAACATGATAACCCACACACTATCAGGATCCAGCCAACCCTTGTCTCTGACTACAGGTGTGAATACATGTCCCAGACTGGGCTGATGATAGAACTCCAACCTCTGACCATAGTGACTGGCACAGGCCAGGCAAAGCCCCTCCTGGGAGTTATTCCCTGAGGTTAGAGAGAATATTTCATCTCCTTATTGGGTCTGAGTGTTAGAGATTTGCAAACTCATTGACCTGTGACCTGTTCTCTATCACATGGGAAAAGCCTGTCATTAGTAGGAAGAATGACCCTGCCAAGCTGACCAGTGTGGAGATGTGAGTAGGAGAGATAGGTATATGTCTCACAGCAGTTTGTACCCATCATCATCATCATCATCATCATCATCATCATCATCATCGCTTGTAATGTTTACTTTATGCTAGGAATAGTGCCTATATAATGCTAACAATAGTAATGCTAATAAAATAATAGTAGTATTATTCTCCCTTACAGAGGAATAAACTAAGAAAACAAAGAGGACTAAAAATTTGTCACATGTCACAAAGCTAGTGAAAGAACTGGGCCATGAACCCAAATTTGTCTGACTCTAAAATCTTAGTTCCTTCCCCTGCAACATATGGCCCTGTGCCTGCAAGGATCCAACTCTCTGAATTAAGTCAGATGGCTTGAGTCTCCTGTATAGAACCATCTTCAAGTATTCATACTGGATTTGACTCTGGGTGTTTCTTCTCTGTGTTGGCTCCTGGCCCAGCCCTGTCCTTCCTTAATGACTGTGGGTGGAGTCCACTCTCCAGGCCGAGGAGTCCCAGGTGCCCGGTGCAGAGTCAGCCTCCTCAGATCCCTCCTCCATCCAAGGTAGCCGGCCAGCACAACATCTCCTCAGGTGTCCTTATTCTAGATTCAGGAAGATGCAAGGGTGGCCAGGAAGCAGACATCTGGGGAAGCATTCTAGGCCAGGGCAGCATGGTAAAGCATGAAGATAAAAAGAGCCTGGCTCCCAGCCCCAGGTATTCTTTTTATATAAAGAAGATAAAAACTTCATATGTGTTACAGCTACTGTTATTGGGGGACCGGGGGGCGGGGTGTTCTACTAGGTATAACCAAACCTAAACTTAAGTAATAAAAGTCCCTTTGTCTTTCTCCTGCTCCCTGTTTTATGGTGTCTGGCATAAAACAGAAGCTCATAAAAATTTTTTAAAAAACCCTGCTGAATCAAATAAATGGGTGTATGTCAAATAATTCACACCATAAGGACAATAAAAATGAATATTACTCATACACATATAAACATAGTAGATATTTCTAGTTCTGAGAATATTTGGGGGATAGCTAGGAATGTTTCACTGTAGCTTTTATTTTTTAATTTTTTTTTGTAGTTGTAGATGAACAGAATGCCCCTTTTTATTTATTTTTATGTGGTGCTAAAGATCGAACCCAGCACCTTACACATTCTAGGCAAACGTTCTACCACTGAGCTACAACTCCAGCCCTGTAGCTTTAAAACAAAACAAAACATATTTAGTTGTAGATGGACACAATACCTTTATTTTATTTACTTATTTTTATGTGGTGCTGAGGATTGAACCTAGTGCCTCCTGTGTGTTAGGCAAGCACTCCACCATTGAGCTACAACCCTAGTCCTTACTGTAGTGTTTACAACCTGGTTGGTCTGTTCTTTTACTCCTCCCTTATTGAAATAAAGCACATAATCTCACCTTGGGAAGAGTGCTGTTACCAGGTTGGTTTCATTGTTCAAGTCCAAAAGATAGACAAGGAAGAGTGGCAGCTGCCTAGTTGGAAGCAGGCTGGGAGGGATGAGTGAGTGGTTTTGAGATTATACTTATTTAATATTTATAAAAGATAACTGTCATCAAGAGCCAACCTCCAGGCCCCCAGGTGCTTTGTATCATAAAGCCACATGGGGGGGGGTTATGTTTTATATCATGTATTTCTTTTTCCATCACAGCAGTCTACACTGTCAGCTCCACATGAAAAGCAAGCTGTGAGACCTCGTTGTTCTTATCCTGGATTCTTGTAGCTAGTGGGAACAAGCAGCTAACCCACCATTTTTTTCTTCAAGGATATGCTCACCACCAAATTCTTTGTAAAGAGAAAGAAGTTACCCTTAGAAGATAACAGTATGTCTCTCCTTATGCACACGTCTCCCTTTTGATCAATCATTTAGCAAACATTTATGGAGTGTCCACTATGTGACAAGCTCTGCTCTTGGTATTGGGGGCATGGCAGGCTTAAAACAAACTCAAGTCCTTACTGGCACAAAGCTAACATTCTAGTGGGAGAGTCAGAAAATACATAAAGGTTAAATAATTAAACAATTTGTTAGATAGTGACAAGTGTTAATTAAAAGAATATAAGCAAGGAAGGAATATTTCAGGGCATGGAGTTGCAATTTTACACAGGGTGGTCAAGGGAGGCTTCTTTAAAAAGTAACATTTGAGTAAAGATCTTGCAAAGATAAAGAGTAGTGAGGTATCTGAAGGATGAGCATTCCAGGCCAGAATTTAACAGCTAAGCCCTAGCCAACATGGATGAACCTGGAGGACATTTTGCTGAGTGAAATAAGCCAGTCACAGAAAGGAAAATACTGCATGACTCCACCTGCTTAAAGAATTGACACATTTGGAGAATCAAAGAGTAATATGGTGGTTACCAGGGAGCTGTGACAGGGGGAAATGGGGAGTTTCTCCATGGGTATAAAGTTTTACAAAGCAAGATGAGTAAGTTCTAGAGAATGGTGGCATAACATTGTACCTACAGTCAACAATAATGTGTGGTAAACTGAAATTTTTGCTAAGAGGTTAAATCCCTTGTCAAGTGTTCTTACTGGAATCATTTATTATTATTATTATTTATTTATTATTTTAAGATCAAGTCCTACAGGCATAGGGAACATATGGTATTGGTGGTTTCACAAGGAGGTGAGTGTGGATGGGGAAGAGGGGACAATGAGAGGACAGGGAGATGTGGCAAAGGTCCTTTAGGTCAATGAAGAACTTCATTTCATCCCTTGGGAGACAAGAAGACCTGTAGAGTTTTGAGCAGGGGGACAGGATCTGATTCACATTATAGAAACAGCACTCTGGCTGCTGTGCTGAAACAGGGGGAGCTGGAAGACTAGTCAGGAGACCTTTCTTTTTTGGGTCCCCAGACACCATCTCCTGTCAGCCATTTCCTCTTATTCTCCTCTTCATTCCTTCAATGGCCCCAGCTTATCTTAGAACCAAGAACCATCCTGTGTTCCCTCTGACTCCATTCAGATGCAATTTTTGGAATCTTTAATCACACTAGATAGTCAATAACAGATACCACTGCAGCAGATTCATACCCAAGTAAAACAGCAAAGAAAAATAGTTTCTAGAGTCTTGATGGGGAGAGTAAAAATGAGCCTCTGTTCTCCCCAGTGGTTTGGTCTGGACTTCTTGAGGTGTAAAGTAAACAAACTCACTTTCTATTGCTAATTAACAAATCACCATGAACTTGGTCACTTATAAGTTCAGTGTATCAGAAGTCTAGGTGTGGCACAGTTGAGTTTTTTGCTTAGAATCTCAAGGACTGCATGAAGCCAAGGAGTTGTTCTGGCTAAGCTCAAGTCTAAAGACCCTGGGGGAAAACCTGTTTCTAATAAATTAAGTTCTGTGGCTGTGAAACTGCCATCAGGGGAATTCTCTCAGCTCCTAGAGGATCCCTTCATTATTTACTCTATAACTTCTCCATCTCCCTCACTGAGCTTTTCTCACTTCAAATCTGATTTATTTTTAATCTCTAGATTCAGCTTTATGGGCTCATGTGATTAAGTCAGGTTCACCTGAATAATCTCCCTCTCTTAAAGTCATTTTATTTGGGACCTTGATTATAACTGCAAAATCCCTTACTGCAAAACCTAGATTAGTGTTTGATGCAATAACTGGGAACCGGTGTGTGGTCCAGGGGCTAGGAATTTGGGTCATCTGAGAAATCTGCCTACTTCACCAAGTAAAACAGAATACACTGACCCATGTTTCTGAGGAAGCTCCCAGTGCAGGAGGCACTAGGCAGGGTCTTGGGGACTAGGACTAAGGACACCATGTGCCCATTACAAATATACAAACTCTCTCTCTCTCTCCACTCACCTCTCAGTGCTGCTGGATTCTACTTCTCTTTATTCTGAGGAGTTGCTCCTCTCATGTAACAAGAAATAGGAAATTACCACCCTACCTTGCAATTATAGGTTTGCCATTCAAGTAAGAAGACGATTTCTTTCTTCTAATGTTTGAATTTTATACCCAAGAGTCTAGTTGGCCCAGCTTAAGTCATGACTGAGATGGGAAGACAGGAAGTACAGCATTGAGATTGAGGGCCCTATGCAAGTCTCTTTGGAAAGGGGAGGAAGTATGCTATTCAGATTTCCCTTCAAGGAAACCTGATGTCGGGAGTATATTTAGTTGACAGCTTCTATCTTTTACACCTTTTGATCCACGGAGATATTCACAACAAAGTAATGACTCCTCTTAAGCTACTTTTAGCCAACAACTAAGCCTGTTGGGGACAGCAAGACTGGGCTATTTCTGCCCAACATGACTCCTCTCATCTTCAATATTTGTTCAGGAACTCCTCATTGGCCTGGCCAAGACTTTTTCATGGGTGTATGGCAGTCTGAGGACTTTCCTATTGTGAAAGCTAGCTTTGCATCTCTGTGACCAAATACCAAACAAGAACAAGTTAGAGGAGGAAAGATTTATTTTGGCTCATAGACTCAGAGATCTCAGTCCCTGTTCAGCTTTCTCCACTCTTTTGGCCCTAAAGTGAGGCACAACATCATGGCAGAGGGCATGATGGAGGAAAATTGTTCAGCTCACAGCAGCCAGGAAGCAGAGACAGAGAGACAGAGAGAGAGAGAAAGAGACCAGGACAGATATAGTCCCCAAGGACACACCCCCAGGGACTTACTTCCTCCAGTCATGCCCCAACTGCCTACTGTTACCACCCAGAAGCTTATTCAAATTATTAAGCTGCCAGACAGATTGACCCATGGATGAGGTTAGAGCCTTCATGATCAGATCATTCCTTAAAAGCCTTACCTTGGGACATTGCTGCATTGCCCAGCACATGAGCTTTTTGGGATGCCATTTCAGACCCAAACCATAACGCCCATGGACTCCACTCCTTCCTTCTCCTCTCACAGGTGTCAGACCTGCAGCACGGTCAACAGATGTTTTCTGCCTCCTCCTGTTTCCTCCTATATTATCTTTTAGAGACATTTCTCCCCATAAATCTCTTGCACATCTAAATCAACTTGGTTTCCAATTTTGGGATGACTGAAATGGACACAAGTGGAATCCTTTATTTAATCTCATCTGTAGCATTGAAGTTATTGACCTGAATTTCTGTGGTCCCTTCTTCCTCACAACTTCTACCTGTTTTTTAAGATTCTAGAATATTATCCCCATTTTATCAAAGAGAAAAATTAGAAACATATATTTAGATCTCTGATCCACAGCTCTTTGGGGCCTATGATTCTTTGTTAGACTTGGCATTTGTCACTATAAAGAAACTCAGCATTGATGACATCTTCTTAGATAAGGTAAGTAATTCTGCACAGTTCCTCCATGACTGGAGACTCTACATAATGATGTGAGCCACTGTTTTTCCTCAGCCAATGGTTCTTATAATTCAGCATACAGAATTGTCTTTTCAGAACTCTTTGGAAAAGGCACTTCCTGAATCCAACCCTCTGAGAACTTTGCTGAAGAGGAGGGTAGCTCCTGAGACTTTGCCCTTTTTGAAGCTCCCCTTTGATACGGGTAGTACACAGAATAAACTCCGTAAAATGTTGATAGACAATAACTTATATTCAAAATTTCCTTAATTTTTATAAAAGTCACTTTTCTGGTTATCTATAATGTGTTGTGAGAAGCCATGGAAGTCATTGATTATGCATGGTGGAGGGCAGGATGTGCCAAGGTGATTTCTTATAGCTGGTAACATTACAGCAGGTCATAAAAAGTTAGAAGAGATTTGTTCCTCAGGCAGCAACGTAGTGAAGATATTCTCAGTATGTTTAGACAACAGCTATGAAGCCGAGGAGTCTGGAGTTGGTCAGCCATGGAAGAAAAGACTATGGGAGGCAATGTGAACCTCCGGCTTATCTATATTTCTTTAATTTACGGATCTATAATGTGGGTAGGGGATGTCACTTCAGAATTTTAGGGGACAGTTATTTTTTAACTAAGCAAAACATGAAGTAAACAAGAAGTTGAGAATGAGTCAGAAGTACAAAGGCTATTTGTTTTTTGTTTTTTCTCCCCCAGCTTAATATATGCCAGTACTTAGAATGACACTTGACAGGAAACTCTCTGTGACATTGTGAAATGTCCACTCTTGATCTTTTGGAGTGTGCTATATTCTAGAGTATCTCACAGACCCAGGAGGGTACAAACAATTAACTGGCCTTTAGCAACTGCCTACCTAACTGGAACCACCTAAACTGTCTGCCTCCCAAAGTTAACCTGGCCTCAAAGATCCAGGTATCAGTAGGGCATCCTCAGGAGGGTTCAGGGTCCTTTGGTCCACTGTCAGTTCTGGAGTTGATCCACAGTTATCCTTAGATTTGACATATGGCTTTGTCCCTTCAATATTTCTGTGTAATTTTTTTAGAATCATTCTATTTTCACTATAAAGTAGTATACAAGGTAAAAACAAATCAAAAGAATAACAATAAAACTGTTCCAAATTAAACATTCTTCTTATTTTTTTTAAAGAGTACATACATCCTGCAACTTTAGGTAGTTAAGGACCTTCTGAAGTGCATCTCTAATGTCTTAATGTCTGTGGACTCTAGTTCAGGAATTCATGGGATAAATAAAAAGGAAGCCAGAAAAGATCAGAAAAGAAAGAACTGTGAATGGAAATGGATCTAAAGTTGAATTGTCAGTATGAACTATATTCTCATTTGTTGCCTAGAACATAATAAGCTTAATATCATTGCATAACCTTAAAAACTCAGTTTCATTGTCTTAAAAGGTAAACATGGGTGCATTACCCTAAAGAAATAAAAAGTAGAATAAAAAACCATCTCTGATCCTACTAGAATGAAGGAACAGTCACACCAACATGCTGGTGTGTCTCCTGCCAGATCTCTTTTGTACATATGTACTTTAAGGCATTTATTTTCATACCTACACTCATGATTTGTCTTCAATTTTATTTCCTCATTTTTACATTTACCATTGTAATATCAGTGTCTTTCCTTCATAAACATCACACTTAATGCTGACATAAAATTACATCATTACTTCAAGAATATTTTATTGCTATTTATACCTATTGATGGAAATGTTATTTTCAATGTCAACTTATAAATGATGGTGTTTAGAAAACAAGATCTGTATTAAAGCTTTATTCATAGTTTGGATTTTCTTTTAGAACAGACTCTCAAAGCAGAAATTGAGTGGGTAAGGGTACAAACATCTTTAAGAGTCATCACACATATTGTCAAACTGCTTTTGAAAATAGTCATACTGTTTCGTCTTACCACCACCCTAAAATGGTATCTGCTTCCCCACACCCTCATCATCATTGTGTATCTTATTCTTTAATCATACTTGTTGGAAAAAATTATTGATTTAATGCTTATGATTCTATTTTAATTTTACAAACCTTGACCCTAGGGATGCCAGTAAGACATTACAGACTAAGCGGCCAAATTCCGGCTCCTGGAACTGAGCCCGCGGGGACTGCTTCTTGGAGCCTACCCTTATAGGAGCTTACACCGAGCACGGAGCAGCCGAGTTCCGGCTCCCGGAACTGCCCTGGCCCAGGGCTAGGAGCCCACGGAAACTGCTTCTCGGTCCGGGTCCTGCTGAGGGCCGGTCAGGACTCACCGTTGCTTTGGTTGCCCGGCAAGGGGAACCAAAGGCTGCCATTCGCATAGGATACCAACATGGCAGAGATCTGATGTCATCAGAAAGCGGCGGAGGAGAGAACTTCATCAAT
>NW_026000108.1:12546794-12573584 GCF_001458135.2 Marmota marmota marmota
TTTTTTGGTACCGGGTATTGAACTCAGAGGCACTTGGCCACTGAGCCACATTCCCCAACCCTATTTTGTATTTTATTTAGAGACGAGGTCTCATTGAATTGCTTAGTGCCTCACTTTTTGCGAAGGCTGGCTTTGAACTTGCAATCCTCCTGCCTCAACCTCCTGAGTTGCTGGGATTACAGGGACATGCCACTGGGCCCAGCTAGCTTTATTCTTTTTATTAATCATGCTTCATATTCTTATATTTTAATGTAGGGTTTCACCTATATCACTGTTGACATCTGGGGTCGAATAATTTTTTTATTAATGTGGGTTGTCTGGCTGGTAGCAACATTCAAGTCTCAGCAATATTTGGGACCATCTCTGAGCAGAGATGTGGCTCCAGTGAGATCCAGTCTATTGAAGGAGGTCAGCCTAGACTGGAAGACTAGAGAGTGATTCTGGTCCTAAAGAATCAAGCAAGCAAGTTCAGAGAGGCACAAGTATGGTGGGATAGAATCTGCAGCTTGAGGGCCAACATGAATTCCAAGCCCACCATGAACAGTAACTGTTGGTACAAAATGACTGGCTGCATTTTCATTGGGGAGGACTGAAGTTGGAAGCCTTTATTGTACTAGTAGCTTGGAGGAACTATAATAGGTAGAACTGATTGGGGTAGTGCTGCCATTGAAGAGTTTGATGGTACAAGGGAAGGAACCAGGGATTTGGAACTGGGGTTTAATAGGTTAATGGATGAACATGGGGTGTATTAAAAGGTAAACATGGGTGCATTACCCTAAAGAAATAAAGAGTAGTTGGTTAAGAGGAAAGATAGAGGAGTGGTTGCTAAAAAGGTTGGATGGGCACAGGAGGTAATACAAAGGATGGATGTTTGGGTGGTTCCATAGGATGAATGGATTAAAGAGAAATGGGTTATTAGATGAACAAATGAGTAACAACAACGTTTTGAGTTTTTCTTTTATCACAGAGAGTTGTGTTCTTAAAGTGGGAAGGAACCTCTAGAGATCTCAATAGGCTACATTGCCTTTTTAAGTGTTCGCCCTATTTCCAGGATTGAGGATAGAGGTGCATCCCAAAATAGGATCACAGAAGGAGTCTCAGGGCATTGCACCAGTCTGCCACACAGAATTTGCAGAAGCTATTTTTTTTTTAAAGGACAGAAAGATACCTTCTACAAGTCAGGTATGTAAATGAGAATTGCAGATGAATTCCCAGAATGATATATGACTGCACTCATACATCCAATATCATCACCAAAAAAAGCTTTGGTCTGCACTGAATCCAAGATAGCTGTACTTGTTAAAATTAAAAGAACACCAAAGACTCAGGCAGTGAACATATTTCTCAACTGGAATGCAGTGTGATCGACACCCTTATTCCTCTCTTAACTTCATCATTTGCCCTTGAAGGTAGTATTATTTCTAATTTGTCTGCAGCGCTTTAGCCTGCTTATACATCCTTCAGTTTGCAATGCTAAAGTGTCCTTTCAACTTCAGTAGCTGGGTTTTTCATGAAGTTTCCTCTCAAATCTGTTTGACCCCTGCCCTGACATTTTGTCATCCCTCTACCCAACTAATTGGTCCCCTTCCTTTATGCTCCACTGCATCCCACACAGCCCTCCATTTCTCCATTACACCCAGTGATGTCTATTTGCAATTGCTGGTTTTTCAAAAGCTCACATGTGAGATAATGCAGGAACTCTCAGAGGTGAAATGATTAGATTATGAGAGCCTCAATCTAATCAGTGGATTAGTCCACTGATGGATTAACTGGGTGGTAACTGTAGGCAGGTTGTGGCTAGAGGAAGTAGGTCACTCAGGGTATGCTTTTGGAGTTTGTGTTTTGTCCCCTGGCGAGAAGAATCCGTTCTCTGCTTCCTGGTTGCCAAGTCCTGAGCTGCTTTCTTCTACCACACCCTCCTGCCTTCTACCCTTTTATCATACCCCCACTAAACCTTCTCTATTAACCTGCTGTGTGACCTCAGGGAAAGCTCAGAACCTCTCTAGTCTCCATTCTGTAAACTGGTGAAATGACTAAATTATTTCTATGTTATTTCCAGCCCAAGAAACACAAAGGACTAAACCTTTCCATTTTGCTAGCATTAACATTAAGGCAGAACAATCATGGCAGAAGGGTGTGGAATGGAGTTGGCCAACCATGGACTGAACCACTGAAACTGTGAGCTAAAATAAGGTTTTCCTTCTCTATGTTGTTATTATCTGGTCTTTTGGTTACAGGGACAAAAAAAGCTGACTAAAACAACTGCTAACCACATGTGCACGCGCCGCGCGCGCACACACACACACACACACACACACAAAATCTAACAATATGTGCCTCTTGATGGATGTTCACAACAGTTCCTATTAAGTTTTCTTGCCGAAAATTTGAACCCAAATCTAACCAGTTTTCTAGACATAACTACCAACTTATAGGAAATATCGTGACAGGACAATGTATTAAAGAACATCTAAGGGTGCAATCAGCAAAATCCAAACTTTTGGAAATTACAGGCAATGAGTATGTAAGTGTGTAAAGAGACACCTAATACTAACAGACATTATCAACCAATTGGAACATATAAATTCTTATTTAATTCTGATTTCAAAAAAAAATCTGTAAAAACACTGAGACAAAATTATGTAAGTACTAGAAAAATGTTGGTTAAATACAAACACTGACCAGATATTTTGTGATGTTAGGGTTTCTATTGTTTTTTCAATGTGCTAATGGTAATGTGGATGTGCTATAAAAAGAATGCTTTTCTTTCAGAGATGTACACTGAAATATTTATGGACAAAATACTTTAAAATTTTTTAAATAATTTATTTATTTATTTATTCATGTGGTGCTGGGGATCAAACCCAGTGCCTAACACACGCTAGGCAAGTGCTCTACCACTGAACTACAATCCCAGCCTGGATAAAATACTTTTGAGAGTGCTATAAAATAATTGGATGTAGTGAGTAGGTACTGGTCTAAATGAGGCAAGATTCACATGCATTGGTGATTTTGGAGGCTGAGCAACAACCCTTTCTAATGTTATACATATTTTAAATTTCATAGCAAATTGTTGTATAAACAACAACAAATATATTGTTTGAGAGCACATGGTTTGTATAACCAAAATCACACCAAGAAATTTAGCTGCAAGGAATTCTGGGAAATATAATTTTCTTTTCAGTCTCTGCAGCACACTCTGGAATCGGGTAGAATATGTGTGTGTTAGGTAATCAATAGTGTCCACTCCTAAATTTATAATTCAAACTGACCTCTCATTTGAAGGACTATTAAAAATATCCCACTGTCTTCTTGACTTTTAAACTTGGATGTCTCACAGGACTCCTAAACTGAGCATGCTCAAACTAGAACTACTGATATTCCTCCACCCCCACTAAACATTCTCTATTAACCTGCTGTGTGATCTCAGGGAAAGCACTGAACCTCTCTAGTATTCATTCTGTAGATGGGTGGAATGACTAAATTATTTCTATGTTATTTCCAGCCCAAGAAACACAAAGGACTAAACCTTGTTCCCTTTTGTTAGCATTAACTTAATTATATGTTGGTTTTTAAAATAGGCCACCTTAAAAGGGATGTAGCTGGTATATTTTTAGAAGCAGCAATGCTTCATGAGAGATATGAGTGTCACTTTAGCCATCAGGGATCATTTATTCAGCATTGGCAGCAGGTTCAAACAGCCCAGAGTTGCTTTCAGTACGGGCTGTGCATCCTAGAGCCAACTAGCCACGGAACTAACCAACCACCTGCCTGCCTCCCTGGAGCCACAGCCAAGGAGCTGTCTGTGCTGGGAAGATAATGTAGAAGGCCGGTTTTCTCTGGTCCTGGCTTTTGTGTCTGTTTTAGAAATGTGACAGCTGCAATTTTTTTCCAAGGCAAGAGGAAGAGATGGTTTGACCTCTAATGCCTACTGAAGCATCTGCAGAAGGCTGCGTTGTCATTTTTATTGCATAAGTGACGGTGCTCCCACAGAGAAGTGAAAGGGGTTATAAATAAGATTCTTGGAGGCTGTTAAATGGCACTTAGCAGGAGGGAGGCCCGAGTGACAGCTGCACACTGCTAAGGGATCACAACAACATACCTCTTTCCGCAGGACTTCACAGTTAAGAAACACTGCCACGTGGATCATGCTATTTGACTATTTCACTTCATTTTCTCTCTCTGCTCAGGTGGTTTACCTGGTTGCAGAGGGTTCATCTTTTGGCTTCTGTACTCTCCTGTCCCTTCTAATGCCACCTTCTTGCTTTGGCTTACTGATAAACTCATTGTTCTAATGTTCTGCCCTTCTCCTGTTAATGCTGTCCCATGGTGGACACTGTCCAGATGCTACACTCTTAAAGATCACCTTCATAGGGGTTTGGAGCAGCAGACTTTCTGCAGCATTGGTGGAGGTTTACATGCAAAGTGTCACAGCTCACCAAGCAGCTTACACTTGATATTGGGCTCTGGGTTCTCAAAGATCATTCAGTAGAATCTTCAGCCATTCTCAGCAGTGATTTACAGCCATTCACGTGGCATTTAGTTACCATTCTACACACCATGGTGGATATTGGTTCCAATACCTGAACTGTGAGGAGTCTAAGGAATGTGTTTGGTGACTTTTGGAGGCTCCATAAGGGCTGTGGCAGACACTGATGTGACTCAGGCATTACTAAAACAGCTGGGCTCTTTCACTACATCTCGCCAAGTTCCCTAAACAACCCAGCATTTCATGAAATGCTCACTTTGTTAGTAATTCATGTATAAGTTCTCACCTGAGCCTAGAAACACCCCATGGAGGATGTGGAGATTAATACCTCCATTACTAAATTAATAAATTCATCAATACTGTAGATGAAAAACTGAAGCTCTAGAAAAAAATGAAGGTTCAAGATCAACCCTATGCTCAAATCCAGGCCTCTGACACCAAGCCTTTCTGGTGGCCCCCATTCCCATTCTCATTCTCTCTTTTTTCTCTCTTTCCCCAAATAATTTATTATGTATTATTATTACACAGGCTATGCATGTAGCATTGTTTGGTATTGCTAGTTATATGTGAAATGTTCTTTTAATTTTCAGAGCACTTGAATCCTAAAAGACTTCTGGGAAAATAGGACTCTAATCCTAGTCTCTTCAGAAAATCTGACTTACCAGAAAGGGCCAATACAGTGTTGCATATTTGCATAAGAGTCAATTGGGTTTTCTGTAACAAATGACCTTTCTCCACAGGACTCTGGGATTTCCAGTTGAGTCCTGCCATAGTAAACCAAAGGCTCTTCAAAATCAATGCCAAAGACTGCTTCAGCTCTGAATAATCAAGGAATTTGCCCTGAGTCAGCAGTTTTCAACAGCTGAGAACAGCACAGCCCTCTGTCCCTGACCAGGAGAAATCTGGCATTATCTGGAGACATTTTTGGTGGCTACAACTTGGAGAAGGCCATTGGTATTTGTGACTTCAGGCTAGGGATACTGCTAAATATCCTATATTGCACAGGAAACCCCTACAATCAGGAATTCATTGATCCCAAATGTTAGTAGTGGCCAGACTGAGAAGTCTTACCCCAAACCTAAGGTAATACCTCGACTGGGCCCTAGTTCACTGTCAGCAGGAAAGGTGCTCAGGATGGTGGCCCTCATGTGTTATCTGACCTAGGTGCTCAGAAACCTCAGGAACAAGCATCTTGTCCCCCCAGAGAAGGGACTGTAAGAAAACTGAAAGCCTGAGAAGGCCCTTAAGGCTCTCACTAGGACAGCTGGAAGCCAGAGGGAGAGGCGTCTTCCCCTTCCAGACTGCTCACTCTGTAACAGTAGGCAGATGCAGCTGAGGAGCTCCTCTTCCCAAGGCAGACCCCAGGAACAGCAGTGAAGAGGCAGAAATGGCTTATACATTCACACGTGGCAGCCCTAAGGAAGTGATTCTTGTTCAATAAAGTCATAAGGGTGGGGCTCAAACTAAAAAGGATTTGTATCCTTTTTAAGAAGAGGAAGAGACCCCAGAGCTCTTTTTCTCTCCATGAGTGCACAGAAGAAAGGCCACGTGAAGACACAGTGGGAAGTCTGCAAGTCAGGAAGAGACCCTCACCAAAAATCAGCCCTGCCATGCCCTGATCTGGGACTTCCAGCCTCCAGAAAGGTGAGAAATAAACATGGGGTTGTTTAAGCCATGTTGTCTGTGGTTTTCTCTCATGGCAGCCTGTGCAGACTCATACACATCTGCACCAAGCTCTCTGCACCAGGCTTCTAGCCCTGGACCACCATGGTTCTGGCATCCAGACTAACAATGACTAGTTCAGGCCTCAGTCCACCTCACCTCTCCACACAACCTGTCCCTGGTAAACACTCTTTCCTCATTAAAGGTTGATGGCTCTCTTCCTGGGGTTCTGAAGCACCTCCCTCACTTGAGTCTCCTCTTAACCTCTCTAAAGTTTCCTTCATGGGCTAGCAATCCCTGAGATTCCATTTTGATGGCCTTCTCTTCTCACTCTGCAAATTCTCTCTAGGAAACCTGTCAAGAGGCCTGCTCCTATAAGGATCTTGAACTGTATCCTCCATATCAGTAAATGAAGGTACTCAGCAGAGAGTTAAGTTTGAACTAAATATTTGCTGAGTAAATGAACAAATACACTTTTTCTAAAAGCAATCTCTAGACTAAACATCTTTTCCAAGTTCCAGGTCTACTGCAGAAGTCAGTGACTGCCCACAAGTATGTCACATAAAAATTAAACTCAGTTACCTCCAGTTAGAAGCACTTATTCTCATAGATGTTAACAGTGGCTGACCTGATTGATCCTGACTGAGCTCAGTTGAATGGATCTGCTCTAGGCTTCAAGTGTCAGGTCATACTAGTCTGGTTCAGACTAGGAGCCGGGTACAGGTCTGCTCTGTTAAGGCCTGGCTGTAGGGCAGTGGCTACTTTGCCTACTCTTTCATAGCAATCACCAACCTGTACCAGCTCAGGCCTTTTCCTGTGTTCACTTCCTTTAACATACTATAGACCAAAGTCTCAGAGAAGCCCATCACCAAAGGGATGTAGAAGTAATCTCTACTCACAGGGTTAAAGAGGATGACAGGAGCAAACAAATATTTGCTAGATATACAAACATATAAACTAGCACAATTATATATCAAATTACCTTGTAAGTCTCTTTGTGAACGTCTTACAGACTCCTTAAATTTTCTGCTGTTTGCTAAGAATCTGGCAGCCTGCTTACCCCCTCCTGTGGCATTGGGTCTTCATGTCCGTTTTCTGCTAGGGGATGTTGCTGAATTTGGACAGAGCACCTTCTTCCAACTTCCCACTCCCCTGACTTCTGAACAATTCCACCTGGGGAAACCTCACTGCCCTACCCTGCCCAGCTGGACAGCTCTCCCAGGATAGGGATGTGCCCCACTCATTCCTGTGTTGTTTTTGGACATTGTCCGTGGCTATTCTCAATTCAGTTCCCAGCTCCCATTTTGTTCAGTGCTAGTTTTTCCCCTGCCCGTCAACCTTGGCGACTAAGGTCCCTCCAAGTACTGTGCTTCAGCTGGCCTAAGTCACAGTGAGGAGAGAGGATGCTGCACAGACCTTGTGAATGCTGACCTGCTATATCAAAAACAAGTTTCTCTATATTGGCTCTTCCTGGGGACAGCACCTCCTGGATTTGGCAATGAGTCATGCATGTCTCATGAAAATGATATTAGGACCCACCAAAAGAGAGACAGGTCAGCAAATGAGTTACTGATTAGCTTTGCTTTTAGTGACCTGGTTTAGATTACAGTCAGTATACATGCGAAAGTGTGTGAGCATGGGCATACTTTCTCTCTCTCTCTCTCTCTCTCTCTCTCTCACACACACACACACACACACACACACACACTCACAGAATACTCAGTTCTAATCTTCCCTCTCATATTTATTTAGGCTGTCGCCAGATAATTTGATAGTCTTCCTCAGGACAAATGGGCCTTGCTCCAGGAGGCTGAGGACAGGAATAGCAAGTCTGGATGAATGCACTTTGGCAGCAAGAAGAGGGAAAGCTTTGCAAGATGAACGTTGGCAGTATTGCTGGCTCTTGCCTGCTGTATTAATTTCTCCCTTAAAAGAAAGCTGACCCGTTTTTTTCCAGCCCACAGCCCTAATGGTCTCTTATTCAGAGGCCATCCTTCTCCCACATAAAGAGCTGCATTGTATTTAATGATAAGCCTTTTAATGGAATTTGCTATTTCTGGGTCTCTGGGAAAATGCCATTAATGAGTTTGCAAGTGCAAGGAATAGCAGATGTTTGAGGGGCATGCTTTTTCAAGGGCAGACTGCCCTGGCAGGAAAATGAACAAAAAATCAGAAAAAGGTTCTTTTTCACTTCCTTGGCTCTGGCTTGTCCTTACTAAAATGATGATCTACACAATCTAAATGTTCAAAATGTGAAGAGATTACTCTGCAAACTCTTCTTTACCCAACACCTAACTAGATGTTTCTTACCCTACCATTACCTATACATGTTTCTGCCATCCTAAACACAATAACATCAGCAGAGTGCACAATTAGACTGATACTGTGTAAATAGAGCAGGGAAACATCCTTCAAACCTGTATTTGGTTAATGTCTGTTTAAGAGACAGAACACAACATGTGGAGAAAGATAGAGAACCGCTCAGGGGAAGTTTAGTCCTTGTACTGCCTTGACCAATTGAGCTCTTGCCCACAATCTCACAGAGCTTAGGGTCCTCTGGTGGTCCATTGTTTTTTTCTGTCTCTGTCATCTATTTGTGGAGTCACTTTGTTTCTGACTCCAGGGCTTGTCTTTTGGACTGGTAGGCAGCAATGTGGTATGCAGCAGCATGTTTGTGAAACACAGGTGGCAATTCTCCTGTTAGCCCCCTTCTAGCTCTTGCTGTTGCCCTGGGTATGGGCTGTGGTCCCACCATGGTGGAGAGTTTTCTTCTTCTGATGTATCCTGATAGGACTTGCTGCTCTCCCCCTGCTGCTTGTCCAGGAACTGGGGTTGGTGCAGGGAAATGCTGGGGGGAGAGGGCTATGCTGGGAGTAGGGGTCCTCACCTACAGCCTGCAGAGGGGAATGGCAGGCAAGCTGGCTCCCTCACTCTCTTTTTCCTGACTGCTTATCTCCTCAGGCAGCTGATGCACAGAAGG
This sequence comes from Marmota marmota marmota, assembly GCF_001458135.2. NCBI lineage: Eukaryota > Metazoa > Chordata > Mammalia > Rodentia > Sciuridae > Marmota > Marmota marmota. Next base: position 12,555,926 of record NW_026000108.1, read on the forward strand.
TGAGGAGAGGGTGCAAAGGACAGGCTCACTGGCACTCCTTTGTTTGGGGAATGAAAGTGGAAAGACCTGTGGGGATGGGCAGGTTCCAACTTCTGGATGCACAGGCTTAACTTGGAATGTGCAGCTTGCTTCCCCATATTGTCTGGTGCTGAAGCATCAGCTATGCAGCCATTGCCTCATCAGATTTTCTGGTTACCAAAGATACCCAGATATTGTATGGGTTGTAATCCATGTCAAACATGATTTTCATTATTGTGGGTCTGGGTGGTTGGAGAGTGACTCACTAGAATGAGTCTGTGAATACTGCTCACCAAGCAGAAATGAACTTAGAGGAGTGGAGGTACAAGAAGGCTTGAGCATGTGACTTCAGTGATGGATCAGGAGTGAATAGAAAGCCAGACATAGGTCACATCAGATCAAGGTCACACTATGAGTTGGGTGTCCTTGTTTTTACTTTGCAGATGAATAAACAGGCTCAGGGAAGTTGAACCATTCTGCTGAGGTCCTTCTCTTAAACCTTGGTCCCAAAGTCCTCATTCCCCCAAACCCTCTACCTGGCTCAGACTCACTCATATATTGAGTCACCACCTTCTAGGTATCTATTTAAGACATGGTTGCAACAGACATATCTCTTCAGACAGGCTAATTAAATACATTTTATAATTAGTCCAGTCCCCCATCAGTAAGCTTCTTGTTCCTCCAAAAATTTCTGGCCTATATTCTAAACAGTTACCAGAGGAATTTTCTAAAGTACCTATTCAGATGGGTATTTCACTCATTTTGAATTTGTCTTGAGTCTGATTCCTATAAGATTTTTCTGTTGTTGATGTAAGGGGAAAAATGATGCCTCCAGAATAAGGCTGAACCCATACAGAGCCATCCAAGAGCACCAGGACCACATAGCAGACTAGACACAGTGAAAGGAAGTATTAGTGAACTGGAGATCATTCTGAGGAAATTGGTCAGATGCACCACAGAGAATCAAGAAGAAGAAAAAGTAGAACACAGGCTCTGAAAGTAAAGAATTCCCCCCAATAGCAATGAAAATCTGAGGGGGAGAGAAGGAGGCATGAAAGAGAGCCAATATAGAGCTCATGCCAAACTGATGTTAGCATTTCCCATTCAAGCCAACATGGGCTTCTCAGACCCTTCCTTGACATTTGAAGAACTGATAATCCAGAGACTCTGGTGCAGAAGAAGTAAGGAAAGGAGAACAAAATAGGTGTTGATTGAATGCCATTATGTGTCACATACTGTCCCATATTCTGCTTCACTAAATTGGTCCATTGGCCTCAAGGCTGAAAACTTTGCTCTCATTTCATTATGGAGCAAAGTTTCACTATATTTCATTAGTTTGTGTGCCTTTAGTTGTTAGCACAAAGACATGCACATAGTGGGTGCTCAATAAATACTGTTGAATGAGCATTAACTTTAAGGCTTGCAGGGTTTGGTATCAGGTTCACAGTGACATAGAGGGTAAGAGAAGAATGGATTGAATTCAGAATTGTTTGACTCCAGTGCCTGCACTGATTCCACAAAGCCAGGCACTGTTCTCATGTCTCTTGTTATGGTTTGTATCTTAAATGCCCCCCAAAAGTTCGTGTGTGGAAGGCTTGGTACCCAGTGTAGCAGTGTTCAGAGGTGGGACCTCTGGCAGGTGATTGTATCACAGGTCTCTGACCTCACAACTGGATTAGTAGGATTCATACTGGATTTATAACTAAGTGCGCTATTAGGAGGTGGTAAAAACTTTAGGAGGCGGGGCCTAGTTGGGGGAAGTAGGCCATTGGTACCCTGCCCCCTTTCTCGTCCCTGCTCTCTTATTCCTGGAAGATTGCTCTCTCACCTTCTCCTACCACAATGTTCTGCTTTGCCAGAGGCCCAAAACAATATGGCTAAGCAGCCACAGTTTGAAATCTTTAAAATTATGAGTTAAAATAAATCTTTCCTCTTTTTAAACCATTTTTTTTCCTCGGGTATTCTGTCACAGTGAGGGAAAACAAGGTCACTGGCTCAGCCTTCAGTGAGGCACCATGGGACAAGTTTTCAGGAGAAAGCCCCAGCCCCTCTCTCTGACTCAGAGTCCTTACAGTCCATCCCAGAGGCTGAGAGAATAGCTCTCAGCATGGCAAACAGTCTCAGAAAAGTATGAAGTGCTTCACAGATTGCAAAAGCTCCTGCACAGGAACCATGCTAATCTTCTCTATATTGTTCCAATTTTAGTACATGCACTGCCTAAGTGAGCACAGGGCATAACCTTTTAGGAACACCTGCTTAGTACTTATTGTGCCTCAGGAGTCTGATAATAGCACCATTCCTAATGTTAATATCAAACATTCACAAGTAGGTCTTTCTGCTTCCTGTCCTGAAGTTTTTACAACTAAGAAAAAGGTTTTCTTAGGAAACAGGGGCAGTGTCTTATACCTGAGAGAATTACTGGAATGTCTGGTTCTACTGGACCCCTGAGTTATGAGAGAAGCATTCATTTCTCTGATATCTTGAGCTACCTGGGAATGTTTTCCAGGGACATCCTTTTTCCATTGAGGCTAAGAACTTCAAACAGATCCATTAAGCAGAATGTGAACAAACAGCTTGGGCTGTGTCTATGTTAATGTAGTTTGAAATTAATTATGCCATTATTTCTGTAACTACCAGAGTTTCTCCCCCCATGTACTATTCCAGTGTTAGGATTGTAGGAAGAGAGATGTAATACATGCCTTCTACAAAGTCAAGCTTTGCAGTTAGCAAGTCAGGACCTCAGCATATCTTGTGTATTGGATTTTTTTTTTTTAAAACTAACCACTAAATAATTCTCTTTCTCAGCTGCTCTTTTCAATCTTCCTGATATTCTTTCAAAGGAATCTACTATGATAACAAAGGTGAGTTATGCTCACAGGAATCTTTAGGATTATTTCCAGGAAGTAATCTAGCAATTGTGTAAGGACAGAGGCAAAAGGGGAACCACCACAATATTGATTATAATAATGACCAACTGGAACCAACTAAAATGGCCAATAATGATGGACTATCTCAAAGCAACATCCTTAATCCTTCATATTGTTCAAAGTTTTCAAAGTTCTTGCTTATTATCTTAGCAACATTGTAATTTAATTTTTGTATAAGAGAAACAGAAAATATTTCACCAGTACCCATCCAACCTTTATTCAAAACTGTCACCTGTTTAGGCCAGTTGTGGGTGTTATTGTAATTATGTAGCCAAACACCATAGTACATCAATTATATATACATATGGAAAGAAAGTTGCTTTCTTATGAAAACTGGGTTGAATGTTTTGGACTCAGTAAAGGCAAGTAGCTAAAGAAAAAAAAATGGTATCAAATTAGGTTTGACAGAGAAGTGAAGACTTGGGAACCAGTTTTAATGGTTTAGAATGATTCTGAGCTCAGATAGTTTTACTTGTGTTTTAGATTCTCACTCTCCATTTGAAAGACACCAAAATGGGAAAATTACAGATGGATTATGGGTAGGTAATCTTACATTTGAAGGCTTGAAATAAGGTGGGTGTGCTGAACGGAAAGATACTGAGAGGTAGATAAGAGCCACCTCAAGTGACCATGATGAAGAATTTATTATAGATAAACATATTTTATTCCAATGCAAACTGGAATTTAATCCCAGGGGAATCCATTGGTGAGTTTTAAATAGAAGAATGGTGCTCTGGTTTGCATTTAGAAGATAATTCTTGCCACATGGGAGGGGGCAAGAGTGAAACACAAGGCCAGTCAGGAAGCCATGGCAGGAGTTGGAGGCCAGAGGTGAAGGTGCTTGGGCTAGGGTGGAAGCAGAAATGGAGAACAGACATGAACTGACTCATTATGTGTTGATGGCATAAAGTCACCAGGACTTGTTTCAGAACTAGATTTAAATAGGAGACAAATAGGACTCAGTTTTTGCTTGCTTTAATTATAATACCTTTATTGAGATATAATTAGTGTATCAGACCACTCACCTATAAAGTATACAATTGTGGCTCTTGGTATAGTCAGAGATGCAATCATCACTACAATCAACCTTAGAACTCACTATCTCCCAAAAGAAACCCTACACCCCTTAGACAGTACCCCCTCACTGTATTTTGCACATCTTATTTATCCATTCCTCAGTTGATAGACATTTAGTTTCTTTTCACTTTTCAGGTATTATAAACAATATTTTTATGAACACTCCTGTTCAAATGCTTGTGTGGACACAAGTTTTCATTTCTCTAGGGTGCATGCCTAAGAGTAGCAGCATCATATAACCCTCTGTTTAACCATTAGAGGAACTATCAAGACTATTTTCCAAAGTGGCTGCACCATTTTATATTCCTACCCCCCAGGTATGAGGAGTTGCAATCATTCTGGTTGTGCGGAGAAAAGACTGGAGGAATGCTGGGGTAGGATGGGGTTGTGAACAGAAAAGAATGATTATCTAAAAGTCCAGGTATAAGTAGAGTTCAAGAACACTCACTTGAAGAACACTTCAGACTGTTTCATGGTATGACACAAAGATTAATAAGAGATGGCTGCCCTTACTCAGGGCATTACATTGTTAAGATTCCAACAGAGAGAGCTTGTTAAAACAGATCTGCAGATTTCAAATCTAAAGTAGTAAAACAGACTGGCCCAGAACTGTTTACACATCTGTCCCCAGACACGCTTCTGCAAGTAGGAGGATATCTTCAGAGACGCAAAGGAGTCAGTGGGTGAAATAAAACTTCCACACCTTTAAATCATGAAAACTCAGGCTCAAGAGGCAGGCTGTTGCTGAGGACGCCTGTGGCAACAGACCTTCCTACCAACTGTGACACTGCCCTGGCCTCTCTGTCCTAGGAAAGGACTGGCTTTGCTCTAGATTACTGGTGTGACCACTGGGTAGAAAGAAGTCCTTACCCTCTGCAGTTCCTGCAGCTCAGGACGTAAGGGAATTGAATATCTGTCCAGCTTAAGATCTACTTGGCACTGGATTATGACCAACACATTTCTGACCTTCCATGTTAGAAAGCTCTTGACCAATTACCAAGGAAGAAATCACCCCCCCACACACTTCCAATGAGGAAAGTTGTCCCCTTTGGATTGGCAAGTGGGCCCCTCTGAAGACAATGCATCTTAGCTGATACTGGCCATACAAGGATCAGGAAGAACACACCAAGTTTAATCCCCAAACAGTTTATTACCCTCCAGGTGCCTTCATTCCTGCTTAATTTATATTCATAAGTATAAATAAGGGTTAAAAAGTAGCCCTTTTAAAAAAGAATAAAATTTACATACCTTTAAAAAATAACTAAGCAACTTAGTGAGACTCTGTCTCAAAATAAAAAGGCCTGGGGATGTGGCTCAGTGGTTAAATGCCCCTGAGTTCAATCCTTGGCACAAAAAAAAACCAAACAAAAACTACGTAGAAATTGTAATTTTCTTTCCTGTAATATCTCTGATTTATATGCAGAGGCTATTCTCCATTACATCCTCTTCCCCTATATTGCCCACCTCCTACTGTACCCCACACCCAATATCACTCTTCTCAGCTAATCTGTCTTCATAGACCATGGTTGAGATCTAGGACAAGGGACACACAGTCCCCGTGCTTGGGTTGTACAACTGTGTGTGAAGTGGTGACTTTGACTTCCACAGCTTTGTATGGAATGTGTATTTAGATAACTACTACACTGCAATTCAAAAGTTCCCTACCCTAAGGTTAGGATGCTTTCCCAAATGAAATAATTAGTTTCTACTACCATACCTTACCATATTCCTTAAAACTGGCCCCCTCCTAAGATCTGTCTATTGGACTCCAAAATAAAATCCCACTTTCCCACTGAGCTAACTGAAATACAAGGCCAAGGCATGAGGCTGTTTGAAACCAAAACATCATTTTATTACCAACAACACTAATATTGGAGATGTGTTTTATGTCCCTGGCAAGATGAATTCCTGATCCTTACCAATCCACTCACAATGTCAGTCTGGGGCAGCTCCTCCTCCAGCACTTCACCTCCTTGTAGAATGGATGGGTAGAGTAGAACATGTGCTTCTGTGGGCAGATAGCTATATGAGGAAGAAGGGAGCAGGAAACAAGAGCTCCACAGGCCCAGTTGCTTCACCAACATGACTAATCAGATATGTCCACCCCCCTTGCATGGGAAAAGTAGTAAAGATGATTGAGAGAGGCTTGAAAACATAAGGACAAACAGGAGGGAAACATCTCCCAACTCCACCACCCCCACCCCAGCACCGGGTCTTGGTGTCCTAGCTCTGTCAATACATACTAACATGACATCAGGCAAGAATGCCGAACCCAGACCCTGCACCCATACATTGGATTCTCCTTCTATCAAAGACCCTGCTTCCCTCCCTGCCACGCAGAATTGCTATGCATACGAGGAGTAAGTAAGTATGTTAAAGGCTTTGAAAAGTACACAAACATAAGGACCATAGTGTGGAGAAGGTGTGGGCACTTGATTGAACCTTTGCTCTTGCAGCGTTGTATGGATTCAGATCCATATGACCATAGTCATGATTGCCCCTGAGTTACCCTTGCTGGCTTCTCTTGCATACTTTCCTAGAAACAATAAATAGATAAAGCCATTAGAGTCACATGTGGGCTTTACAAATGGATCCAGGGTCCAGGGATGTGCCTGACTCTGATATTATCTTAAGATAAACCAAGTGCATTACAGGACTTATTGCCACCCAGACCATGCTTCCCTCAGCAAAATACCCTGACAAATTGTACTCTGTGCAATTCAGATCTGTATGCTTCTTTTTCTTTGATCTCATGGCACCTTGGGGCCAGCTCTCACATACTAGGACTGGGTTGTTCCAGAACAAGGGTCTTCCAACAAACTGGCAAATGTCTGAAACAAGAGTGACCAAGAGGGTCCCATTCTACTCCTACTTTGAGCTTGATGGTTTCTGGCACTAAGAAGTCTGCTCATTCCCTCCAAGGTACCTTTCCTCTAATTGCTCCAGATGAGAGGTACTGCCACAGGTCTGTTCGCCTCTCTTGCTGTGGTCAGGATTCCCAAAAGTCAGCCTTAGCCATCAAAATGGGGTCATGGGGAGGAGCATAGGCTCTTCCACTCATTTTTTTGTTGTTGTTTTAAGACAAAAGGCTCTTCATTAAGATTTGTATCTGGGGCAAGACTTTCCCTCCTTGAAAGTAGGAACCAGAGAATCTTGGGTAGGAGAGAGTGGGCCTTTCCTGGGGTGAGGTTGTGGTGAGAGCTCCCATATGGAAAAAATGAGCAGGAGATTGCTGGGAGAGTGCAGACAGAAGCCCACAGGTGCAGGCACGGGCTGAGAAAGCCTGCCTCATGCTTCCAAGACCAAAAGCTTCACAGTGGCTTTAGTGTGGGGGGTGGGGATTTGAATTCTCCTCCCCTTCCAAATAACTCCTCTATGAACACTTTTCTGTTTAAACCTTTGCTTGCTCCAAAGACAGTGGTTTCTCAACCCTGTCTATGCACTGGACACTCTTGAAGGGCTTTGAGAAGAACACCAATGCCTGCTCCCACGTCCTCTGTTCCTTGTCCAATGGCACCTGGGTGCACCAATGCTTTCTGTTTCTTTGCTTTTAAATTTTGTGCTTAGAAATAATCTCACACATAGGAAAAAATGAACCGATAAAGACTAGTACAGAGAACATCCACATTCCCTTTACTCGGAATCATCTAATTTTTAACTTTACATCCCATTTATCATTTATTCTATAAATATATTTTATAGTCTACATTTTATTATAACATAAAATGCTTTGTAAGGCATTGTATTTCCTTAAAAGTAAGATATACTTCAATGTGCATTTCCCAAGAATGTTTTCCTGCAGAGCCATAATATAGTTGTCAATGCCAGTGAAATTATCATTGATACAGATGCTTTATTCTCTTTATTATCAGTATTTCAATTTTGTCAATTGGCCCTATTATCTCATTGGATAAACATTGTAGCATGTTTTTCCCCACCAGGATAGAATCCAGTCTAAGATCAGACACTGCATTTCATTGTCAAGTCTGTAATGGCTGTGTGTTTTTAAAAGCTCTGTAAGTGATTTTAGTGTGCATCCTGGACTTTGGATTGCTGTAAATATTTCCTGACTAGACTACCATTGAATGCCTGCTAGTTGTCAAGTATTAAAAATAAAAACTAAGGCACTTATTACTTTGAGAGACCTACTATACACAAATCAACTATAATACGTTAGGAATAAGTATCATGCAAAAAATCTTAGCCAAATATGTGGAAGGAAACTTTGATTGAATTTAATAGACTTACTTTGGGCTTACTATGTACCAGACATTGTATAAACTACTAATGCAACAGATGGATAAGAAAAAAGTAATTAACATTTATTAACAATTAATTGACACATTTTGACTCACAACAGTGAGGGGTTTTTTTTCCAAAGGCTTTTCTTAGAGGAAACAGGATATGATTTTTAGAGATGAAGATATTTCAGTCAGAAAACCTGAAGAGGAAAATGGATGAATATATATTCACAATACAAAGGTATGAAATCAAGCTAGGTGTCTATTAGTGGATGAATGGACAAAGAAAATGTGGTATATATACACATGAAATATCACTGCTTTAGCAAACAAAATATTTTGTCATTTGCAGCATGGTAGTTGGAATTGAATACATTACATTAAGCAAAATAGATCAGGCACAGAAAGACAACACTGCATGTTCACACTTACAAAGCCAGGAAGCTTAGATGCTAAGAAAGTTGATGTCATAAAGGTAGAAAGTAGAATAGTGGAAAGGGTGAGGGGAAGGAGAGAGAATGGCTATTAGATACAGGGGTGCACCTGGAAATAAGGAATAACCTATACCAGAATGAGGTAAATATGGCTGGCAACAATTAATTGTATATTTCAAAACAGCTAGCAGAAAAGGTTTTAATGTTCCCACCACAAAGAAATGCTAAATGTTTCAGGTGATAGATGTACCAGTTATCTTGATCTTATCATTACACACTATATACATGTACTGAAATATCCCACTGTACCCCATAAATATGTATACGTTTTATGTCAATGAAAAAATTTTAAAATAAGCACAAAAAAGAGAAAGATGGGTGCAAAGTGGAGTATAGAAAGAAGTGTATTTCACTGAAATTTGAGAATTGAGTGCTTGGGTGATAGGAGCTAGAGAATGCAAGATAGTACAGTGACTTTGAAAAACAATATCAATTTTTTCAAAAGTTAGACATAAATTTAGTATGCAACCAAACAATTCTACTCTTATGTACCCAAGAACACACAAAGACCTGCAGATTAATGTAATGTTCATAGCATTATTATTGATATTAGTCAAAAAAGTGGAAACTCAAATATCTATCAATTGGTGAATAGATAAAACATGACACATCTGAACAAGAGCAAAACATGGAATGAATTATTGATGCATGCTACAACATGAATGATCCTCAAAAATATTATGCTAAGATTTAGCAATTAAGTAAAAAAAAGAAGTACAAAAGTCAGAGGAGAAGGATCAAATATTGTATGATTTCATTTATTTGCAATTTCCAGGAAAGACAAATATAAAGAGACAAAGAGTAAATTAAAGGTTATAGGGTTGAGAATATGAACAAGGACTGGGTACTAATGGGCATGAGGGATGGATTTCTTTGGGATGAAAAATTATTCTAAAATTGGGTCATAGTTATGGTTCAATGACTATAAATTTGCTACAATATATTGAACTGCACACTTAAAACAGGTGAATTTTATGATATGTAAATTGTACTCCAATTAAGCTGTAAAAGTTAAGCATGAAATTATCAATCATAACAGGCAGAATAGGAACAGTGATCTTAGAAATGAAAAATATAATTATTAAAATTCTAAAACTTAACAGATGGGAAAAAGTCTGGAACAGACAAATTATTTATAAGATTGACAAATTGGAAGACATGATTAAGGAATCCACCAGGAAGCAACAGAGAGACAAAAGAATTTTTCAAAATAACCTCTCAGGGATTTCATCTCACCCCATTCAGAATACAATTATCAAGAATACAAGTACCAAAATAAATGTTGACGAGGACATAGGGGAAAAGGTACACTCATACATTTCTGGTGGGACTGTACATTAATGCAACCACTATGGAAAGCAGTATGGAGATTCCTCAGAAAACTTGGAATGGAACCACCATTTGACCCAATTATCCCACTCCTAGGTTTATACCCAAAGGACTTAAAATCAGTATACTATAGTGATATGGCCACATCAAAGTTCATAGCAGCTCAATTCACAATAGCTAAGCTATGGAACCAACCTAGGTGCCCTTCAACAGATGAATGGATAAAGAAAATGTGGTACATATACACAATGGAATATTACTCGTCCATAAAGAAGAATGAAATTATGGCATTTGCCAGTAATGGAACTGGATGTATCACGCTAAGTGAAATAAGCCAATCCTCAAAATCAAAGACCTAATATTCTCTTTGATTTGCAGATGCTGACTCACAATGGGGTGGGGGAGTAGAGATTCACAGGATTGAATGGGGGAAGGCGGATCTGGAGGAAGGATGGGAATGGATAAGACAGTAGAATCAATGGGATATAACTTTCCTATGTTTATCTATGAATGCACAACCAGTGAAACTTCACATCATGTACAACCACAAGAACAGGGAGTTATACTCCATGTATGTATGATATGTCAAAATACATTATACTATCATGTATACCTAAAAAGAACAAATAAAAAAACATAGCCTCTCAGGAGCTAGAAGGGGAAGCTTCCTCATACAACATAGTGGCACTTTCAGAAAAGAGAATAGAGGCAATGGAAGGGAACAATATTTAAAAAAAATCATTGATAATTTTCCAAAATTAAAGATGGCATGAGTCTTCATAGCAAGTACTCTCCTACATCTGCAGAGGACAAAGATAAATAAACACCAACACAGTTCTAGTGAAACTTCTGAACATTGAAGATAAACAACAATAAAAATTTGAAGTGTTATAAAGAAGAAAAAAGCAGATTATCTACAAAGCAATCAAAATTAGATTGGCAATAGAATTTTTAACCAGAAACAACAATTAGCAATAATTTGTACTAGAACACAATAGAGTACTGCCATCAATGTGCTATGGGAAAGTAATGGTCCAGTAGAATTTTATATCCAAATACATTGTTATATTACAATGAGAGCAAAATAATTTCAAGTATACAAAGAACTGCCTACCCAATCACCACTCCCTACAGAAAGAATTAGTAAAGGATGGACTTCAGCCAGAAGAAAAGTGAACCCAAAGTAAGCACTTTGGATTCAAGGGGGGAAAAAAAGAGCAGATAAATTGATAAAATGTCAGTAAATTCAATTAACTTTTGACTATAAAAACATTTTAAATTTAAAAGGTAAAGCTACAACTAGTCATTGATGTCAAGATGAGAAAGGGAAAGACTGTTAAATGGGTAAAGTATACAAAGCTCCTTTGTAGGAAAAAAACAGATGATAGATTTGTTAGGAAACCGTAAAGTTAAAAATCTATGTTGAAAAACACAAATCTGAGAAGAATAAAAATAAAGTCCAGAGATCTTAATCCAGTTGTGGAATATAGATCATGTTATTAATCCAATAGAAGGCAAGAATGGAGAAAAAGGAAGCAAAGAGAAGAATTGATAAATGAAGAACAAAAAATATGATGGAAGGATAGGCCCAGATATATTAATAATCACAATAAATGCACCTGGATTAAACTCACCAATGAGAGACACAAAATAAAACTAACTCATGGAAGGGTTAAATGTGCAGATAGGGAAAATATGTTCAATACAAAGAAAGATGGCTTATCAATACAAAATTCCTAATTTAAGCAATTGTATGAAAAAATGGTAAAGAAAGGCACTACATAATATTCAACCATGACCTGTAGTTAAGAAACACAGCCTACTGTGTGCCAGGGATCATGCCTGCCTTCTTTACTGCTATATCTTCATTGCTTGGCACATTATAACTAAACCATAAATATTAATGAGTGGAACGATAACTATGTAATATTGAAGTAATCTATTTATATGCTGACATCCTCAGAAAGGTAGGAGCTGTCTTATTAAATTTTATGCCATCCATATTCAACATAGTGCCTGGTACATACTAGGCACTTCATAAATTCACATAAAATTCAAGGATCGAATTTGTCCAAAGAGTCTCACCCAACTGTTCCTGTTCATATGACATATCCTATCCATTTGTATGTATTCAAAGGACATAGTCTTTTGTTTCTACTTCTATAGTAGAAGCAAATACCCAATTTGAAATTTGAAATACCCAATTTAGCAACTGACAAAATAGCAATGTCTTAGTTCTCCATATTCAAGCCTTTTTCTTCAAAAATATTTTAGATTCTTTGAAGGTAGAGAAGATGGCTTACATTGTGCCATATGCCTTTCTAGGTATTTGAATTATTTTTTTTTCTACTGGGGATTGGACCCAGGGGCACTTAACCATGGAGTCACCTCCCTATCCCTTTTTGATTTTAAGCCAGCATTTAGATAAGTTGCTTTGGGCCTCACTTGAGTTGCTGAGGCTGGCTTTGAACTTGCAATCCTCCTGCCTCAGCCTCCCAAGTTACTGGGATTATAGGCAGAATAAATGTTTTGATTGGTGTCACTAAGTAGATGAATGTAGGTTAGATCCATAGTGCCAGTCATACATGCCAAGTTCTCCACTGGTTATCTACATTCCCATTTTTCAGTCCTTGACTAGAGATCACTGTTTGGAGACAGTTTTATGTGCAAAGAATGAGGGGAAGTTAACTAGAGAGGCAGGAGAAGGTAGCTAGAGTAGTTCCCACTCTGTGCTTTATTCCTTTCTGCAAAATAGTGTGTGTCTGGTGGTGAGAATGCCCATGATTCCACAAAAAAAGTGGGTATGGGAAGTAAGAAGGAGATAGTGAGGAAAAAGTATGTTCTATATATTTCTGGACAGAATCTGGTTCCCACCTTCCACTGGCAGGCATACTCTAAGGAGTTTATTAGGAGACTAAAAGGAAAACCTGCACAAACAGCTAGCTGCATCCACTTCAAACCCTGTGCAAAAGACAGAGAGGAATGGAGTTCTCCATGGACAGACAAGGCACATGAGGGGAACCTATGACAAGGAGCTCCTTAATCGGGAAGCTGAAGAGGGTTAACAGCCAGCACTGGTGGCAGCCTCTTGATAGTTTTCATGAATATGACACACGACTCTGTGTCTCTGAAATGAAGTAGGGAGAAGGTCTGGCTGACCTCCCAAGGTCCTTTCTAATCCCATAATTATATAGTGAATTGTACTCTTCGCCATTTATGCTCCTACACACGTCTGCAGCCAGTTTGATAGTAAGTCCCCTGGGCTGCCTTCCAGGGTTAGTGCAGTGCCATGGCAAGCTGCTGGCACTCAACAAATGACTCAAATATTTGTTGAATGGAAGGAATAAATGAATCAAGTGTTTAAATAGTGCTCACATGACCTCCCAGCTGTAAAGTACGGCGCTGAAAAAATTCACAACATTCCAGGCACGATCACTTAAGCATTGATGGCAAAGGAACGAAAACACACACACACCACACACACACACACACACACACACACACACACACACACACACACGATTCATTCACATTCCCACCTTGGTAAAAGCACAGCCCACCTGCTCAGCAGGCAGGCTGCGGGAGTTTCCTTGGCAAAGGTTCTCTCTGTTTCAGAATGGTGCCTCCAAAAGGTCAAGTCAACCAGATTTAGCACCGTTTCCTTTCCTGGTTGGCTTCAGAGACAAAGTTTGTCCGGATTTGGCACGGGCCTCCCCAGAGGCGCGTCTGCCCTCCCTCCCTGGCTCTAGCAGCCCCGGGCGCACAGCTCGCCAGCTTCAGCGCCCTACCTTACCTTGGTGAGCTGGGCGATCTTCTTGCACATTTTGACGTGCATCTCGGGATCACAGTCCATTCTCCAGCCAGTGCCACCGCGGGAATCGGCTTTGGAGCTCGGGCAAGTCCCTGGCGGGTGAATTTTGCTGTTGAGGGCAGATGCCATAGCTACAAGGCGCCCAGCACTCAAATGCTCTCGCTTGTGCTTTCCCTGCCTACCGTGTGCACGTGCGTACGCGCGCGGGCGTGTGAGCTAGAGGGCTTTCTTGGGAGAGGTGGCACTGCAGTCCTACGGGCAGCACAGCCGCGTAGCCCCTGCTTTTCGGAGATGTCTGCTTCCCAGACCCACCAACGCGCCCACCCTTCCTCGGTTCGCTTACCCACCCTCCCTCTGCTCGCGTTCGCTAGCTAGCTGGCTCTGCGGGCGTCCGCACCCTGCAGCGAGGCGCCGGCGCCCAGCGCTTGCAGCTCGCTATCTGTGCGCGGCTTGCGGGCGGGTGCGAGGTTTCTCTTACAATCGGAAAGCTTCTGCGGCCAGGAGCCGCGGTCCTTCGGTTTTTCTCTGGCTTGGCACTGCGCTCTTGTACACGTGGGTGGTGCGGGGCTCCGGACTCGGTGGCGAGGGACCCAGCCCGAGACCGGCATTCTGGGGCAAGGAGGAAGAGCCAGCCTTGTTCTCTGGCAGCCAGACAAGTATGGAAAGGACACCGTGGCAGTGTGCAAGGGGTGGCTGGGAATGGTGGTGAGGAACCCAGCACCAATACCCCGAGCTGAGGTCACAGGTTTGTGGTGTGTGTCTATGTGTGTGTCGGGGTGGGACGCTAAGGGAGCGGTGGGGAGGTGACAGCGAGCAACCCGGATGCGAAGAGGTTGTGGAGTCTCCGGCGCAGTAGCGGCCAGTGCCAGAACTGCGGGAGCGCACAGAGGGACTGGGAGTCCACCTCCAGTGGAGCCGGGACGTCGCGGGAAGACTGCGGGGGTGGGGGTGGGGGGCTCCCTCTTACGAGTAGCGAGGGGGCGGGTGACCAAAATCTGGGACGAGAGCGTGCAGAACGCACATAGTGCAGGATTTGGTAAGAACGCGGGTAAAACGTCATCAGAGGAAGAAAGGAAGGTGGCAGGTGTGGGAGAAGGACACAAAAGGGACTGGAGAAGTAGTTGAGTAATAGATGGAGCTTAAAAACAGAGAGTCCGGTGAAGGTGAAGGGATTCGTCTAAATTCACGAAATTGCCTGGAGCCAGAATCCTGTCAAGTTTGCAAAGCTGGTGCCTCTTTAGTTTGTTTGGAAGGGAGGGGTTAACGGGCTAAGGTTTTCCTCACATGCTTTTCTCTGGTTTTAAACAGTGGTCTTTCAGGAAAGTGAACCCTGATCAGATTTTTCTAACGAGTGAAAATGCTGTTACCATAATAAAGAATTTACATGGTTAATACATTTCATTTTGCTGCCTTTTATTGGAATTTTAATAATCTTTACAAAGCAAACTTCAATGGGTCTCAAACACAGTCTCACCCCTCCATGCTGCAGGTAACAATACCCATTTTATAGATGGGGAAAACTGACCCAGAAAATTTATACCAAGTCAAAGCAATTAGAAATAGTTGTGTCTGACAGCCACATCAATATTTATAGCAGCACAATTCACAATAGCTAAACTGTGGAACCAACCTAGATGCCCTTCAGTAGATGAATGGATAAAAAAATATGGCATATACACACAATGGAATATTACTCAGCAATAAAAGAATAAAATCATGGCATTTGCAGGTAAATGGATGGTACTGGAGAAGATAATGCTAAGTGAAGTTAGCCAATCCCCAAAAAACAAATGCCAAATATTTTCTCCGATATAAGATGACTGACTCATAGTGGGGTAGGGAGGGGGAGCATGGGAGGAACAGAGGAACTCTAGATAGGGCAGAGGGGTGGGAGGGGAAGGGAGGGGGCAGGGGGTTAGCAAGGATGCTGGAATGAGATGGACATCATTATCAAAAGTACATGTATGAAGATACAAATTGGTGTGAACATACTTTATATACAACCAGAGATATGAAAAATCGTGCTCCATATCTGTAATAAGAATTGTAATGCATTCTGCTGTCATTTATTTTAAAAAATCAATAAAAAATTTAAAAAAAGACATAGTTGTGTTTGAAAATGAGTGAGATACTCCTATTCTAGATCACTTATTTTCCCTTTACTACATTACACTGCAGAAGAACTGAATGGCAAACCTGGGTTTTTGGTTTGTAGTGTTTCATCTTAGGTACTACTCTTCAGGACAACCTTCCTCCTCAGAGTTGACTTAGATAACAGAATGTCTGACTCAGAATCACCAAAAGATTCTTGGGCCATATCCCGTACCCCTAGAGGCAAATACCTCTGGGCATGGGGGCCAAAAATCCACATTTTAAACAAGTTCCCTGATTAATTCCAAATTGTATATTTTCAGTATTTTCTGCAGAATCTTAATATACACTGAATTCTGCAGGAATTTAACCACCATGTAAATACAGGAAAATTAGCTTTTGTGGAACAGAAACACATCATCAATGGCCATGTAACTACTGGTATTTGGTTGTCAATAAGCACACTTCTAATTGCCATGTTCACTATACTCATGTAACTCTATTTGTGTGCAAGCCTCTGAGTACTATACTGTCATTCCAGACTATCTAGATATTGAAGTACATATTATTTAATTGTAATTACTTCCTTTGCATTTGTCATTTACAGTATTGTCATGAAATTATACCAATTTTTAAAAATGTGCGTAAGCAGAGTATATTATCTATAAATTTCAAGATAGCAACATAGATGTTATGAAAAGGTGATGTTGGGTCTGAATAAACTGGAGAACCACTGCTTTAGATGATTTTATACACATTCAAGTTTGTAAAAGTGCAATCTAATCCCAAGTTTTAATAACTGAAATTTGATTTTATTAAGTCCTAGAGCCTAAATCTTTTCCAATAGCATGTTATACTTTCAACTTTAAAATGGAACACAGTGGGAAAATCAGATTTCCTTATCAGCTCTGTTGGACCATAGCACTCTAATCAAGGTACCTGGAGCTAAAATACCTTGGGAAAGAGTTGCAACTCCCAGAATTTGCCAGCACTGTAATCTGCAGGTCCTTTTATGCCACCAGGAATGAAACAGAGGGTAGGACAGAATTAAGTACTATGTTAAATATAGGGGTACAAGAATATTTACTAGACCATTAATATGATCTTTGCACTGTGCCTCCTCTAAGGCACTTATTGTCCTTGCTCTCCAGACTAGGAAACTGCAGGTAGGGATAGCTAAGTACACAACTTCATACCACTAATAAATGGGCTTGGATCTATCTGACTTCAAAGATTATATTCTTTTTTTTTAAATTTTTTTATTGTTGGTTATTCAAAACGTTACATAGTTCTTGATATATCATATTTCACCCTTTGATTCAAGTGGGTTATGAGCTCCCATTTTTACCCCATATACAGATTGCAGAATCACATCAGTTACACATCCATTGATTTACATATTGCCATACTAGTGTCTGTTGTGTTCTGCTGCCTTTCCTATCCTCTACTATCCCCCCCCTCCCCTCTTCTCTCTCTGCCCCCTCTACTGTCATTCATTTCTCCCCCTTGTATTATTTTCCCCTTTCCCCTCACTTCCTCTTGTATGTACTTTTGTATAACCCTGAGGGTCTCCTTCCATTTCCATGCAATTTCCCTTCTCTCTCCCTTTCCCTCCCACCTCTCATCCCTGTTTAATGTTAATCTTATTCTCATGCTCTTCGACCCTACTCT
>NW_026000108.1:12574220-12603770 GCF_001458135.2 Marmota marmota marmota
GGGGGGTAGGGGGCAGCTCTGCCCCTCAGCAGGCCACTGGGCCTGTTCTGTGGGTGGTCACAGTTCCGTCTACCTTGCCGGCGCGGGGGGAGGGGGCGGCTCTGTCTCTCAGCAGGCCGCTGCTCCTGTTCTGCCGGTGGGTCGCAGGCCCGCCTACCTTGCAGGAGTGGTTGGCAGCTCTGCCCCTCCGCAGGCCACTGGGCCTTTTCCGTTGGTGGTCACAGTTCCGCCTACCTGGCAGGCGCGGGAGGTGGGGGGAAAGATTATATTCTTTACAGAGAATAACACTGGCAATCTAAAAAATTTAAAACCATAATTGTCTTTTCTTTAGATTATAAATGGCAACAGCTTCTTATGGTATCCCTCCAACTTCACCTGTAATAATACAAAAAATGAGAAGCAAAAACCCTAAATCCTTCACTCAGAAAATTGCCATTAATATTTTGGAGAAGATCCTTCTAGACATTTCTCTGTATATACAAAGAAATAGATATTCTAACAGCCCATATCCCATTATATATAATAATTTATTCTATATTGGATAATTCTTTGTTTAATACTTCAAGCAAAATATTTCATGTGTAATGTCTTATGAGAATATTCAATTCTCTTCTAAAGGAAAGCAAGATATATGAAACTCATGTATAGTGGGTAAACAAGTAGCTTGTGAGACAGGCAGAATACTAAAGATATGTTAGGTATAGATAGGACAAAGAGAGCCAGTGGATCATATGTTAAAAAATGGAATAAATGAGAGTCTTGCTAACAGACAGGAGAAGAAAGGCCAAGTGATGAGGTACATATAATGCTACCTTCACACTAACAGCTATTATCATCCCTAACATGTATTCATTACTGACATCCAGTTTGACTCCATGTGTGTTCTGCCTCAGAAACACAGATTAAAAACATGGTTCTCAGCAGGCCACGAACGAGGCATAATCATCCCTGCATATTTCTGACATAGCAAGTATATATTGACTCTAAGCATTGCTAAGGCCTCCTTCCCCTTTTCAGTTTCAACTGTGGTTTTCATGACCAAACTGTTAGAAGTGAGGGCTGATGTAGCAAAAGACATAAGGACATAACAACACTGTGTAACACAGAATTCAGGTAATATTGTCCTCTGACCTCTGCCGGACTTTGTCTTAAATGTGTTAACCTTCACTACAACTTTCCAACCTTTTTTTTTTTTTTTTTGGTTTGTTTTGAGCAATCAACCAGGTGATTTGAGCATCTTAATTTGGGTCGGGGGGATTCCTGTTCATGATATCTGGGATAGCTTGCCTAATAGTGAATTTGGAGGTTATCGTTGCATCAAGATAATTCTTAATGACATCAGTGTACATGAGTTTGCACAGTGTGTGAGTATTTCCATAGAAATAGTCCCCCTGTGTCATTTATTTGATAACTAGTATAACTGAATACCAATCAATCAGTCAGTGTTATATTTAATACTTTTGTGCAATGTTTTTGCTTGAATTTTTT
Organism: Marmota marmota marmota; assembly: GCF_001458135.2. Classification (NCBI taxonomy): domain Eukaryota; kingdom Metazoa; phylum Chordata; class Mammalia; order Rodentia; family Sciuridae; genus Marmota; species Marmota marmota. Next base: position 12,575,709 of record NW_026000108.1, read on the forward strand.
CCCAGATTAAAAAACCCTCTTTCTTAGTAGGGGCTTTTGGTACCTGGCTTGTCATACATATTACAAACCTTTTCCCCATTAAAATTTCTTCCAGCTTTCTTATGCCTTATATTTTTATATCAGCAAATCTATTGATCTTTTCCCTTATGTAATTTGACTTTTGCCTAATACTTAGAAAGGCCATCTCTACCTGACATGATAAAAAGTTACATGAAAAAACTCATAGTTTCTTCCTGCACTTTTATGGTTTTATTTTAAAAATGTTTATTTTTTTTTATTCTAGCTAGGATTTATGTTGACATATGAAATATAGTTAGGACCTAGACTCAGATTTTCTTGACTGGCTAAATGGTTATCTCAACAGTTATCGGATAATTAATCCTTACCATAAACTGATAATCTAAGTGACACTTCAGGTGATTTCTTTAGTAGAAATTTACTTAGGTAAATTGACTTAAGTTAGTGATTTTTCTTAGTAATTTTCTTTTTTAATTAGTTAAGTAGCATGAGTAACTATTATTATCATTACTCATCATATACTTCTACCACTCTTCTAAAAACAAGTTCCAATTCTTGAGTATGTCACTCGTCTTTACCTAGAAGGCCACGTTCCATACTCTGCTGGACTCACTCTTATTCATCATTCAGATGTCAGCCTGTCTCATGGTCTGTATCTAGAAATGTATCCCCAAAAGCTCATTTTGAATGCATGATCTCCAATGTAGGAATGTCCAGAGGTGAAATGACTGGATTATCATGAGTATAAACTCATCAGTGGATTCGATTTGATGTATTAATAATATGAATGGCTTACTAAGTGGTGACTCTGGGCAGGTGGGGCATGACTGGATAAAGTGGTCACTGGATGGGTGCCCTTGGATTATATCTTGTCTCAGGTTCCCTGCAGTGTCCTCTGTTTTCTGGCTGCCATGAGTGCAGCAGCATTCCTATGTCATGCCTTTCTGCCATGATGTTCTGTCTCACCTTGGGCACAGAGTAATGGAGTCAGTCAACCATGGAGTGATTCTCTAAAATCAAGAGCCCAAAACAAACTTTTTCTCCTCTAAGTTGCTTATTTTGGTCAGTGATGAAAAGCTGACTAACACAGCCTGAACATCACTTCCTCAGGGAGATCATCCCTGTAGTTGCAGACCAGTTTTCATTTCCCAAAATATGTTCCCAAGGCTCTCACTTTTGAATGGTAATGATGTCATTATAATATTTTTAAAACCTTTTCTTTGGTCAAATGTCCCCACTTTTGAGTAAAGAATGCAAGAACATATAGCTTTAAATGGCATTATGATTTTACTATTATCCTACCATACATTAACTAATATGGGGGTTTTATTAAAGGTATTAATGTTATTAAGGGTAACTTTAAGGGTACTATCTCATATACCAAAATAAAAAAGAAACCCTTGTCACAAAACGGTGACATTTGCACTGAGATTTCAGTGTATCAACATAATATCATGGAACATGACATTTTAAAATAGAAATGTTTTGTGGCAAAAATAGGCTATATTAAATATTAATATGAGCACTATGAGCTCCACAAATTATCTTAGAAACAGCCATGGGAAATATGAGTTTAAAAACTTTAGGCTTGGTTGTCATTGTTTTCAGCTTCATATCTTAAAATTTTGTTAGTGGTAACAAAGGTGTGGAACACAGGGTTTACAAAAGAAAGGCACATGGGTGAAGAGCAGTCAATGGCACAAGTACCTTTCCAATATCAGAAACACAACCAATTTGAAAAGCACATCTGACTTCATCTTAAGAGAAAACAGGAAGGAGTGAATCTGGCATTAATATTGTTGACATGCTGGTCTTTCCCTATAATTCAAAGAAACTCTCAACACTCAAAAAAATGAAAGAAACTGAACTTTCTGTTTCCATTTATTACATAGAAATAGAGTGCTCTGTATTCAATGGAAATGTTTTTAATGGAATTAAGTATTGGCACTATGGATAACCTATCAAGTACTGGCAATATGGTTGGCCAATATTTAATGAAATTAACTGTTAGTAATATGCAGTGTAGCCATTTCTCAATTTCCTTCTGGAACTGATTACTGCTTTTTAAAAAAAATAATTGTATGGGATCTCTTTAATATAAATCCAAGTACCATTGAGAATATTTACATGCAGTTAAGATATTCTCAAATTTTGGTAAACATAAAATTTATCAGGAACTTGATAGAAATGAACATTCTGGCTCCTGACCTCAGAAATTTTGATCCAGTAGGTCTAGGATAAGGCATCTTAAACAATCACTTCAGTGATGGCTGCTGTTTAATGGCTCAACCAAGCCTTGCCAGTTCTCTGCCTTCTTGCTCTGTTCATGTTCTTATCCTCTTCCCTATTCAAGTTCTATCAGCTTCAAGTCTCAGATCAAGTCAAACCTCTGAGGTAGCCCTGGCCTGACTATCCCATCAGAGAGATTTTCTGAGCTTCCATAGCAGTTAGTTTTTAAATGAAACTTTTGGAATATTATACATTATTTGTATATTATAATACAATATAACATTTAAAATGAAGCAATATAATTGAATATGTTTCAACATTTTTAACAATCTTGATTTATCATTTTGAGATGCTGTGATTCAGATTGTTTTAAGTTCAGTTTATTTCAACACTTACTTTAATAGTTGTTATAACTAAAAACCCATGAAATTTCCCAAGTTTAAGGGAAGGATATCATTAAGTATACTTACTAAATTATGTAATCAATTTTGTGATCTGATCCACCAATTTGAAATTGAAGACATATTTTTTCTGATTCATCAATTCTCACAAGCTATTCATCAAATTTGCATCTCAATAAGTGTTTTTAAGTAGGTAATATACTCATATGGTACACTATTCAAACTTGAAAAAAATGAAGTCTCCCTCACATCTCTGTTCTTAGTCATAGAGTTCTACCTCCCCTGAGACAACCAATTCTTTTCACACAAGAGCATTTAAAGCTTGTATATATGATTTTTGAACTAATTTTTATATTTACTACCATTTTGAATGAGGAAAAACATGGTTTTCCCATAGGAAACTCCCTACACATTCATCAGCGCTATTTGATCAGAATTTAAATAGTAACTGCTTAATATTATAACTACGGTTATAATAATATGGTTCAAGGGGCAAAGAGAGCTCACAGTGACTCTTGCACTTTGTTACATAATTCCTTTATTTTTTAAAAAAATATACCACCAACTGTTAGGGATGTCCTGGAGTTTTTATTGGTTCAATATTCAGCAACAGTCTGTTCTTAGACGTTGTGTAGGCCTTTGTGAGGCTAAATAGATGAGCACCTCCTTTACTAGCACTTCTGGCACTCCTAAAATTATATCTAATCAATAATAATGATTGTTTTAATATAAGCATCATATTTAGTCAGATTAATAAAATCTGCAAAATTAACAATTATATTAGTTAAGGTAATGTTAATTGCTAATATAACCTCCCCTTCCCAACACACATAGTAGCTTAACATGTTACTTTTCACTCACATTAAAGTCAGAGTATTTGGACTTCCTTTCCTGTCTAAATAAATCATGGACTGCGTTCCTTCCGTCTTGTGGCTTCACTACTGCCTAACACTTGTCAGATGCACCTAATCAGTGAAAGGCAAAAAAGAAAGGAAAAGGTATACTCCTAAAATATCTTGACCTGAAAGTGACACACCAATTCTATTGTTCTATTGGGAAGAACTGATGATAGGCACTATGTAAATGTTAGGAGGTGTGGGAAATATAATTCCTGCTGGATTGCAGTTTCTCATACAAAGGAACACATTTTTTTATAGATACATTAATTTGAACTAATAAGTCTCACATAATTCAGACTTATTTTTGATATAAATTCACTGTTAAATAGAGGTAAAATTCTAGCCAGGTTTAATGACACATGCCTATAATTCCAGCAACTTGGGAGGTTGATACAGGAGGATCAAGGCCAGTCTGAGCAAGTTAGTGAGATCCTGTTTCAAAATAAAAAACAAAATGTAGTTTTTTTGGGGGAATGTAGTTCAGGGTAAAGTACCCGAGTTTCATTCCTAGTACCAAAAATAAGTTAATGAATATAACATTCTGAATATAAACAGAAATGGAAAAAAATCAAATAAAAATGTAAGCTTTATGAAGGCAGGAATTTTTGGAGTTTTCTGTAAAGTTCCAGTGCTTACAACAGTAAGGATACAACAGTATCCTTGGCACTGTGTAGCTGCTCAGTAAATATTTGTTGAAAGACTTAACTGGATCAAGGTGCCTATCTCAATCAGCCAAGATATTAACTTGTATGTACTGCAAAAGTGAAGTGCTGTAAATAATTAATGCTTGTGAAAATTGTTAATTTTGTATGTAGAAAGAGATACCGAGAACTTCCTGGTAGTAGAGTAATAGAAAAATAAATGGATAATAAGAATTTTGACATAGGAAAAAAGAAGACTATTTGACTAAATAATGTCTAAAAATTCCCTCAAATGTATAAAGACATTTAAATGACAATATATACAGAAAAATAGATTTAATTATTTATAATTCTAATAGCTGCAGAATTGGTATATTAACACTTAAAATTTTAAACAAAATACATGTTGAGAACCATATTTGGTTTTTAGTCATTTTATGCCATTTAGAAAATTTTTATAAAAATTCAATTTGCAAAATCTTCAGTCTTTTGGGGTTAACTCAAAATAATGCCAAATTTCCTACCCCAAATTTCATGAAAGGACAAACTCCAAAATCTCACATACATGATAAATCACCGTTAGTTGGATTAAAAAAAAGAGAATATAAAGTGTATAAAGAAAAGGAGAAAGTTGGGCCGGGGTTGTGGCTCAGTGGTAAAGCACTTACCTAGCTTTATGAGGCACTGGGTTCGATCCATGGCACAACATAAAAATAAACAACAACAACAACAAAAAGCTTAAAGAAAAAGAAGAAAAGGAGAAAGTACTAGAGAAAACTCATACACCTAAAATGTTTTTCTCAGTAACCAAATTTGAACATTTAACTTAGGAAAAAATCTGATAAACTACATTTCATCAAAATTAAAAATGTATATCAAAATATATCATTAAGAAAGTAAAAAGGCAAGGCATGGAATGGCAGAAGATATTCACAATACACATATCTGATAAGTTGTATAGAGCATATATGCAGAACTCCCATAAATCAACAGAAAGATAATGTAATTTGTATGTGGGCAAAACCCATGAACAGGTACTTTCAAAAGAGGTACATGGATGGCTAATAAGCATATAAAGATGCACTCAACATCACTGATCATGGAAATACAAATTAAAGCCACAATAAGATGCTATTACACAATATCAGAATGGGCAAAATGAAAAGGACTGGTAATAATAAGTGTTTGTTATTAAATGGAACTGAATGAAACATTGTTCACTTATGGGAATGTAAAAAAAAGCATCAGGCATTCTACTAAAAATAAACATACACCTACCCTATGACATAGCACTTTGACTCTCCTGGGTATATACTAAGAGGAATGAGTATACACATCCATGGAAAACCAACATTGTTTATTGCAGCTTTATTCATAACAGCCAAAATTTGCTAAGAACTCAAATGCCAGCAACAGGTGAAAGGATAAATGAATTTATGATTATTCACAGAATGGAACTGTCTATAGTAACAAAAAAGAATGAACCAGTATGCTGATGAAAGAAGCTGAGTGTAAAACAATACATACTGTCACATCCACATGAAATTTAACAAAAAACAAAACAAACTGATCTTTATAGGTGACTATTTTGGGGGGAAGAATGCCCAGGAACTACAGAGCCAGAATTGTTTTGTACTATAATCCGACTGTATAGATATCTTAATGTGATCTTGTTATGAACGTATACATTTGTGAAAAATCATTAAGTGATATATTTATGATTGGTGCACTTTATGTATATTTTACTGTATGTTATCCTTTTTACTGTACATTATCCCTATTTAGATAAGGTGTCGAACAAATTGTCCTGACATGGTTCACTCAATAAATTTGAATATATTCAAATATATTGTGAATATATCATTTACAATTAAATGAAAATTTATTCTGTAACTATATAATATAAACAAAGTATAGAAAAACCCCTGAAACATAATTCATAGAAAAAAATAATATGAAATATTATACAGGAATACATTATAGACCAGCCACTGAATGTATCTTGATAGTACAATTGGAAGGTGAAAAGCAGTATGAAAATTTAAAATATTTAAATCTACAGTAGTGAAAACTCAAATGAAAAGCTTGTTGAAACTGCTACTAGACTATATGTCATTTCTATAAATAAAAAGTTGAGGGATAAAGTTCCTTTAACAAAACAAGTTGTTGAAAAATTGAAAAAACCCCACAACTTTCTACAGTGGCCATCTTATTTAAAGTGAACAACTATTGTAACTGTGGAGTATGATGCCTTAAGGATCAATCTAATATCTAACAATAAAATTTTACTATATTTTTAATGTCAAACCTCTAAAATCTGATTACTCAAAGAAGAACATTTCAATCTATTCTTGTGTTAGTGATTCTCATCCAAAATGTGTTATTTGGTATACTTTTAATTTTCTCCTTTTGTCATTAACCTAGTTTCCCTAAGTATTTGGATCCTTTTCCCCTTATGTCCCCCAAATCTGTCTTACTCCTTTCTGCATTTTCCATTTATTCAAATACTTTGTGCCAAGTTTTCCTAGAGACCTACTTCTGGAATCCCCATCCTACTTACTTGACATAGTCTTCATCCTGAGGTTTTCTTTCACTGTTTGCCTTTGAGATTTTGTTTTCAGGATCCCATGCCCTCTTACTTACCTATTCCCTTAGTGAAGCACATCCTCCAATGTCATCCTAAGAGAGGGTATATGGTGAGATAAAAACTTGAGACCACAAAAGTCTAAAGATATCTTTATTGTAGCACCAAATTTGACTGAACTGTATGGGTACAGAAATCTAGGCTGGATATCATTTCCCCTTTTAAGTTTAAAGGTCTTGCTTTAACAGTCTCCCAGCATCCAGTGTGGTCTACTAAGAAATCTAAATGTCATCCTGAAAACATTCTTTTTATATAATCCGTTTTTTTCCCAACTTGGATATTCTTTAATCCTGGCATCATAAAATATTACGATGTGCTTCTTTGTCTTTTAACTCATTGGACTGGGCATTTGGTGGGATCCTTTTACTTTAAGATACTAATGTCCTATCTTTTCAGGAAAAGTTAGTTTTTTTTCTCTCTTTACAAAATATTTTATTTTGGAATTCTGACTAATAATCAAATGTTGCATCTTATTCTAATTTTTTTCTTGCCTATTTTTCATCTTTTTATTTTACCTTGGGAAATTTCTTCAATACATATACTGAATGATTAATTTTGGCTCTGCCTTTCTAAGAGCTCTTACTTTCTGATTATTCATTTTTATAGCATCTTCTTATTTCATGGATGCAATATGTTTTGTTTCTGAGATCATAGCTTCTTTCAGAAGTTTTATCATCTTTCACATTGCAGGTTTCCTCAAATGTCTAGTGATTCTTGGCTACCAGTGCATAGCGATTTCAAGTGACTATAAGCTATGTATGAATGAGCAAGGCTTGTAGACTCCGGGTGTCACTATAATAAATAATTGTCAAACTATTGTTTTTTCTTCACTGTTCATCTTTTTTTGGGTGGCAGGGATTAAAGCTAGATATAAGCCCAGTTGCTAGATTTCATAGTTGGTTGGAGAAGATGGACTGGAGCTTACAATGTTTCAATACTGACAATGGTCCTGTCTTCAATACAGCACATAGCTACCATCACCCTCTTCCCCCAGTTCCCAGTTTTGTTTGGCTCAATTTCTCCAAAAAATAGGCCTTCAGTGTTTTGTCAGAGAATTAGTTGTCTGGCTACAATGTGAGGGCAAAAATTAACTTTCAAATAATTTGTTTTCAACTTTGCTTCTCATCCCCACCCTCCAGGGTACCTTGTGCCTTCAAATCCTTGAGTCTTTTGGGGGTTCTGGAAGGCAAAGATAGGTGTTCCAAATTTGTGGACTTTTTCTGTGACGAAGAAAGGCTGCCACAACTGTTCTACCTATCAAGTATTAAAAAACAAAACGAAGAGGAATACACTTAATTTTTCCCTTCAGGTAAAGGAGTGAGAAACTGCTTAAAACATATAAACAAGAAAAAACAAACTCAAACTACCTACTATTGAGGTAGCATTTTGAAAACTGCTATCTGGAAATTATATAATGGTTATGTTTTAGCTAAATATAAAGGAATCTCCCTAAAAAAAAAAAACCTCTTTTCTGCAATTAGGCCTACTTCTTCACCACTTAATATGTTTTAACCTTGGGTCAACCATGTGGTAACCTCCCTAATTCCTAGTCAAGTTTATAGAAGTAAGACAATAATGTATAATGGACAAAATCAGACTGTTGCCTGGGAACAGCTATGACAACAACTCAAGCTTAATCAATGTTGTTTTAATTTGGGAAATTTCTTCAACACATCTACTGAATGCTTAATTTTGGTTCTCCTACTTTTCTAATAGCTCTTATCTTCTGATTATTTTTTATAGCATCTTGTTCTCATTTCATGGATGCAATATGTTTTGTTTCTGAGAATCATGGCTTCTTTTTAAACATTTATAAAGTTGTCAGATAAAATCAGAAAAGCAGTTAAATTTGAATTCCAGATAAACAAATTTTTTTCTGGTATGTCTTATATGGCAGTTTATCTGAAATTCAAATTTATTTGGGTGTCCTGTATTTTTCTTTTTCGGTCCAAGGCCTAGTATTTTTGTTTGCTAAATTTAGCAACTTAACATTTAAAGAAGGATTTAAAGAAATGTATCCCAAGAAGTATAGAAAAGCTCGGTTCAAAGAAGGAAACTGGGCTTTGAATCAACGCATTCAGGTCACTGGGAAAGTCTACTTCACCATCAGGTAGGGAACCAGGGGCCCAACACTATGTAACACATTTTTATTATATTAAAAGTCCCCATGGGGCTGTTGGGATGTGGCTCAAGCGGTAATGTGCTCGCCTTGCATGCGTGGGGTGCTGGGTTCCATCCTCAGCACCACATAAAAAATAAAAGATGTTGTGTCCACCGAAAACTGAAAAATATTAAAAAATTCTCTCTTTCTCTCTTAAAAAAAAAAGTCCCCATGAAATGAACACATTGGCTGTAGCCAATAATCATTCAAGCCTGAAATTATGGTTCTCCATGTAGTGGCTGGTTCTTCAGTTGTGTCACCAGAGCTCTACCACTCTATCAAGCCATTGGGCTACTCAGGGTGCAATCATAAAGCCAATCTAGGGTCTTTCTTGATAAAATGTTGCCATACCCTTGAATAGTTTGTCTGGATAGCTCTGGGAAGAAGTTACTGCTAGTAGACCACTGCTTTAATACATCTTGTAACACCAGTTGGTACTTTGGAATGTCAAGTCCCACCAGATAATACCACAGATAGGAGAGTAATAATAGGTATAGGCGTCTCAGAGAGTCAAACATAATGGTTTCTGTTGCAATCTCATTTGATATCCCACCATCCTGATTTCTCTGTATATTCACAACTGTTTTTATCTTGTTAGGTCAATCAAGAGCCTGAGTCTTTTTCTGGAAGATTACTGATTTAGATAGGGCCTAACTCCCCAAATGATCCCAGGAATTTTCACATTATCCCAAATAAACTGTCCAAATTCTGGTCAACTTTTTCTTTTATAAACCAACTCTAAACTGTTGCTAACATTTTTAACTTACTCTACATTTGTTTGGAAGCAATACTCAAGTGCTGTCTTCCTCATTTTTAAAAATCAGGCATTCATTTCCCACATTGAGAAGTGCTGGTCACTTCTATCTGGCAAGTGTCAGATATCTTTGTCTTGTCCCTTTACTAATCTTGCTCCTGAGTAGATAATCTCCGTGCCAGTCAATTAAAAGGAAGAGCTCAGCAGACTACTTAAAATTATCAGACTTGAACATGTAGCCATTATTGAAATTGCCAAAGATACAAGCATTTTCTTTTGGCAACAGCAAGTTGACCCACAAAAAATACCAGTTAGCTGATGCCTGTTCATGTAGCTCCCTTAGTTTCCCTAAGTATAACTGATACTATTCCTTGGTGCACCACTATGCCAAAAGCATATACAAAGTTGTTCCATGAGTTCTGAGTTTATCCAGACTTTTCCATATACCCTAGCCACCTAAGCAAAATGCTTCTAGCTTGATATTTGTGTGTCTTTGATTTGTGTACTTGGCATATACAGCTTAAATCTGCATTTTATTGCTTCTTTTGCCTATTCCTTGTGGAGTTGATTTGTTGGGAGTGCCCTCCACATGAAATCTCCATGACACTTGGATGGCTGCTCCATTTAATTCCTTCATGTGATCTCCAACCATAAGCCATTTTCAAATATTTGAAGGGCCTGTTTATGGATTAGGGGCTTAGGCTTCTTTAGTGGGACCCCAGAGAAATGGCATGGAATGATGTATGTTGGTTCATATATTTTGCATTCCCAGTGTCTAGACCATAGTAGGTACTCCTTAATAATAGTAGTCACTATATTTCTTATAGATATTTTAAAAACTAATGGTATGCTCTAAAAGACATTTCATTCTATAACACTGGAGCAAAAAGTAGAAAGCTAGTTATCAAACATGTAAGACAATTTATGCATCAGTAAGAAAATAACCCAAGTGACTTCTAAGATCCTTAACTACTTAACAATCTAATATCAGAACAGTTTTCCCAAGAGAAAAATGTTTAGATGGATAGATGTGGGCATAATAGGATCTCTAGAAGGAAAATCCCTTGGAGAAGACCTACCATCTGTCTGCCTCCCGCCATGCATGATTTCCCCCCACTTTTCTTAGGAAGCAGATGGGACCAAAAGTCAAAGTTCAAGGTATCTGGACTACTTCAACATAAAGGCTGCCTCTGCACTGAGAGAGAAAACACCTTTAAATAATTTATTAACATTCCCTGGTTTAGAAACCCTGTTTCCTCTCTTCTTTGATAACTATTACTATAAAGAGTGAAAATTTTGTCTTTCTTTACCCTAATTATGGTGACTACATTTAATCAGAGGCCCACACAGGGAGAATGTAAAAATGGTACATTTGTCTCCAACGTCAAATCTGACACATAAAAGGAAGCAATGGCTTAAGGCTTATTCAGGTACTTATTATTTTGTACAACCTGGGATTATTTAAAATAAAGAAACAAATGAGTTCAAATTTGAGTCTTGCCTGAATGAGATGTTTTCTTCTTCTTCAAGTGTGTTCTTCTCTAAAGATGCCAAGACACCTTGTCAGATACTACATAGATATAGATAAATCTGTCTACTAACTGCATTCAATACTTATTTTAATGTTGAATATGCCTTATGCAAAGCAGGATCCATTTCATTTGTGGAGGATAAATGACCATACTCTGTTCCGCATGTACAAAGATGTTTGTTTATTCAGCTGCCAAGGTGGAAAAAGGCTTCCTTTTTGGAGTGAATAGCAAAAATGCATTCACAAGCAAGGCACTTTTACACACACACACACACACGAACATGTTATGGATACATAAACAACACATTTTAATTTTCAGATTTCTTTCCTACCTCCTCCAATCTTTACCCCTAAAAAAAAAGGAAAACAGATTTTGTAACGTTTTAAAAACCAATTTCACAGAACATCTATATAGGAACAGTTTCTGATACATTCAGTTATACTAACAGTATGATATAGGTCCAGGTCAATAATTACCATGAACAAGTTTTTTTTTTCCCCCTACTTAGTATAATACTCTTATTTTCCCCCTTAAGACAGGATAACTAAAGCTCAGTAGAAATACTTATTAGGTTATAAACATTGTTCGTTCTCCTTAAGCTTTTATATATTTACAAAATTTGTGATTGTATCACTGCTTTTTTTTTTATTCAACCTTGTACATAGCAATTATGGAGAACAAGAAAAAGCAAAACTAAAATAAAGAGAATATATGATACATTTTTAACAATATGTTTTATGATTCCCTTTAGATGCCCAGTTATCCACAATGACACACAAATTTCACTTTTTATTGTAGGATATGTCAAAAAATTTAATGGTCTCATGCATTTTATTTTATGTTGATTTCTATGTTTTGGCTCATAGTAGAATCATTGGCAATGTACTCAAAGGCATATACTTTTCCTTATTCAGTCAGAAGAAAATCAGAAGTTAATCTACTTAAAAAATGCTGCTAAAATGCTTAATTTCAGATGTGTTAGGCTGATTCATTAATATTAGAAGGGTTTTTGAAATGTTTGCAATGGATGTGGAAAGGGCATAAATTTCTGCTCCATGAAATGTAATACAGTTGAAATGTTTTAATCTTTTTACCAGTTGATAGTTAAACTATATTCTCTCTTAATCCTTTTTATCTTTTTTGAATATATTTTATTTGCTCATGACAAAAGTCTTAGTGCCAAGATCCAGGAAACATACTCCCTACAGAATAGCGGACTGTTATAATTCAAGGGATGATATTATGGGCCAATTTAGCCACAGAAAGCCTGGTAAAAGCCTATGATATAGAATGTTCAAGTTGTAAATGCAGATACCTTAATAGGTTTAGAGTTTCATAGGCTAATTTTGAAAATGCACTCCCCATAAAAAACAGGAACCCCCAAAAGGTATATCCATATAAAATCTGAGAGAGAAATCCACATTCCTATCATTTTCGCTCATGTAATTACTCACTTTAACTACTGCTGTAGAAATGAATGTTGAGAAGACCATACTTGAAAAGATTTTAGTGGGGGTAGCTAATTTCTTGCTTTCTGATGGTTGAATCCCACCAGTCTGTTCTGTTGATTCAGTAACAAAAGGGTGATGGTTTATTTTTTCCTATCCATTAATAACCAGACATCTAACAAGTACATTCAGGCAGGCAGAACAAAATGAAGTAGGGTGAATACTAATTGTGGAGAATATTCAAGTTAGCTTTTAAAATATGTTTTCTTTTGACTAATTCTTTACTGAAGTTCTCATTTTATCTCTAGGGTTTGTCAGAAGTATGCTTACCACACATATTTTGTATAGCTGAAACACAGGGCCCTTGGATGCTTTAGCTTGTTAGGACATGGCAATTTGGTTGAGAAGGCATTTGTTTCTCAGCTGTAGCCTGTGTAGTAATTAATTTTGGACTCCCACTTCAAATAGCAACATCAGAGATATCAGGGTGAACGGTACTCTTTATAATGAAGCAGTTAGGAGTTTGTTAACTGCCTTTTGGAAGTCAGTGTAGGAATAAGTAGTGTTGATAGGTTCGGTGCGGGTGGTTTCTTTTACTGTTTTAGTTAGCCAGCCACAGCAACAACCAGAAACACATGAATTAGGATTCTGTTTTAAGTATTCAGGTATGGGAGTAGCTCTGCTCAATGTTCGGCTTAACTGTTTGGTAGCAAACTGCAGTGCTCCATTTAAAGAGGCATGATCTCTAGAAAGCCTGCTGGAACTTGTAAGGGGCTTTTGAAAAGGTGGGACTCCACAAGAGGCTAAAGGGGGCCATTCAGGAATTGGTTCCAGTTTGGGGACACAATGGGAACAATGGGAGAGTCTTAGACCTATCTCTCGAAGTATATGAACTGGTGTACTTGGATCCAAGAGTTTAGCATGATACAACCAGGAATTAGGATTTAAAGGTTTCCAAGTTGTAGAATATTTTAAAAGGCACTTAACCTGCCAGGCAAGACTCTCAAGAGGTGTTAGGTTGGGCACCTTGGGGTCGTCTTCTTCTGAGGAATCCCACTCTTCTCCAGAACTCTCATTTAGGTAGCTAATGTTTTCTTCTTCCTCACTTTCTGAGTCTGACAAAGGGTCAGGAGAGGGATTTCTGGGACCCATTAAGAAAAAAGTAAGAAACCAGAAAAAGGTTAACAATCTAAGCCAGCAGAAAATGACTAACACTGGTGAATAGAAATAACATGACAAATCTTTTCACCAAGATTAATTTGTCAGTCCATTATACACACAGAGTATGCCTCTGGCCTACACCACTGTGCAGTTCTTCAAGATTATGATGTATATTCTTCACTTACAAGGTAGACATCTTAGTCATCAGGACCAGTTCAGCGAGTAAAATTGTTAGTCACTTACCAGTGGCACATGTCAGAGTATCTCCTTTAAATCCTGACTACCCAAGAAGAGAAGGGTCCTCAACTAGGCATGCTGATTTTCTTGGCGTAGTTTCAACGGGTAGTGATATTATCAAGAGACACTTTGTCCACTCTGTTTTGTTGGCAGTGACATTAAATCTACTTGGTAATAAAAAGCTCAGCAGTTGTCTTGGTTGTCCGCTGGTATGGCAACTTATGTAGAATGGGGATGATGGGATGAGTTGTCAAGAACATCTGGTAGGCAAGGATCTGAAGTTTTCCACAGGTGAGGTAAATGCCCTTGGAAACTCCTGACTTAGTGGTTGGACTATCTGGAAAAGTAGCCTTAACCTGTGAATGAGAAAACTAGAGACTTGATATTAAAGTCTGAAGGCACTAAGTAACATTACCACCCATCTGACTTTACACAAAACCAAGAAAATGAATGCTAAGCAAAAAAGCCTAGTTGATTTTCTCCTCTCTATGTCAAAGGCTTAGGCTGATTTTCCTGTTGGGAACTCTTATAATCACAAAATTAGGAAAGAGCTTGGGGACATTTTAATACTTTGTTGGAACAAAACTGGTCCAGTTTGTTTTTAAGAATACAGTTCTCACATAGAAAATTACTCCTGAAAAAACAGATCCCTTATGCCCCAAAGCCCAAACTGAGAGTTTATCTCTTTACCTTTAGATGTACTTGTTAGGATTAGTTTTAGAGGGTCTGTCCTGGTGATAGAGCTGCTAGATGTTGGAACTCTTGATGTAGTCTCAGAGACTGAGTCATACGAACAATCTTATATAAGCTGTTCCAGAAAAAGAAAAACAGCATGAAAACTGACTAATTTCTTTTATGAGAATAAAAAAATTAACTTCAAATCTAGAGACATATGAAATATAAAAAGCATAGGCTCAAAAAAAAAAGCATAGGCTCAATGCATTTTCAAAAACTCTATTACTTAATATAATCTAACAGTACCTTAAAGAAAATTAAAAAAATGTTATAAGTAGAGCTTTTCTGGGAAAGAAAGAAGAGTTCAACTTTAGAAATTTATAAATTTAAGTTTCCAAAAGTGAAAGGGAAAAAAAGATTAAGTTTACTTTCCAAAAACTTTAAGCAAATATGATCCCAAATGAGATATATTCCTTTAAAAAGTGAGATCAGAGTATGAATGATACTGTCTGACATGGTACTGAAAATGCTAGTTAATGTTATAAATAAATGACAGGTGCAGGAATTGGAAAAGAATCAATAAAATATTAATTTCAATATCAGCAACACTAACAAGAAAATATATTATATAGTACATTTAACAGTAGGAAAAACAAATGTCTCCAAATTTATAAAGGACATAAGGACTAGTTAATAATATATAAGACCAAGTAAGACATAGAAATAGAAACATTCCATGCTCTTGGATAGATGAAATAAATAAATGCTACAAAGATACTAGCTTTAATTTATACAACTCTGGGCAAAATTTTGAGGAACTTAACAAAAATGAACTTCAATGTTTATATAGAAAGAATAAAACTTCACACATGGCCAAAGCAGTAAACAGAGGAGAAAAGGTTTTTTTTTTTTTTTTTTTTTAAAGTTCTTTTTTTAGTTTTATATATAACATTAGGACTCATTTGACGTAACTACAAAAGCATGGAATATAATTTGCTCTAATTCAGTCCTCAGTACTTCCCCTTTTCCCCTTATCCCTCCTAGACCTCTTCCCTCAACACTACAGAACTTTCTGCTAGTAAAGGGCGTTCTTAATCTTCAAACTATTAATTATAAAAATCTGAAAAATTAAAATAGGATGGAATGTAAGATCAGACATAATTCAATAAAACAGAACACAGTCACATATAATTTGGGAATACAGTATAAGAGTGGTACATAAATTCAAGGGGGAAATTGATGCATTTTAGCACATTTATTGGTACAAGTGGCTCAAATGAAGAAAAATAAAACTGTACACCTATATAATGCCAGGTGTATAGGAGGATAAAACCTAAGTGAGGATGGTAAAACCATATAGTTAATCAAATATAATAGATGAGAATACTTTTGTGATTGGAGGCTGATGTTATGGTTTGTATCTGAAAAGTCTACCAAAAGTTCATGTGTTGAAGGCTTGGTTGTCTGCGCAGCAATGCTCAAGGTGGTCTTTTGGGAAATGACTGAATCACAAGGGCTCTCACCTTAACAGTGGATTAATCCACTGGTAGCTGAATGGACTACTGGGAGAGGATGAAAACTGCAGGCAGGTGGGACAGGGCTGGAGGAAGTAGTTCAGTAGGACATACCATGGGTACTGTATCTTGTTTCTGGCCCGTTCTCTCTGTCCCTCTGCTTCCTGATTGCCAGGAACTGAGCAGCTTCCTTCTGCTATACTCTTCTGCATTAATGTTCTGCCTCATGCCTCACTTCAGGCCCAAAGAAAGGATGCCAGCCAACTACATACTGAAACCTCTGTAACTGTAGCGCCCCTGCCCCCACAAAAACCTTTCCTCTTTTAAGTTGTTATTGTCAAGATATTTTGGTCATGGTGACATAAAGCTAATATAGTCAGGGAAAATAAACAAAATAGCATAGAGCACAGGACCAAACAATGATTAATTCAATCACCAGAATCAATAATACCTGGAGTGAACTAAAGATATCAAAGACAACATTAATTACAAATTAATTTTTTAAAAAGGGTTGGGGCTCTAGCCCAGAGTTCAGTGGTAGAGTTCTTGTCTAGCATACTTGAGGCCCTGGGTCTGATCTCTAGCATGGCAAAGGAAGGAGAGGGGAAAAACACAAAACAAACTAGTAGAAAATTCAATTTAAAAAATGGGCAAAAGACAAGAATATCCAATTAACAGAAGAGAAAATCCAAATGGATTAATCATATGATAACATTATGCTATTAGTTTGGTGAAAATTAGAAGGCTAGATAACATTCAGTGTTAGTGAGTTCCCTGTAGGAACTGGCACTGTTGGTGGGATTGTATATTGGTATAACCATTCTGAAAAGAAATCTGGCAGTAATACTTAGCCAAATTAACTGTACAGCTCATGATCCAGCAACTCTACTTTTGGGTATATAGCAAATAAATTTTCCTTAAGACCAACAAGCATTAGGATATACTCTGAAGCTCTATCAGTGATAAGGAATTAGATATATTCTAAGTTTTCATCACTAGAGAAGATAGGTAAAATGCAGTAGAAGCACATTAGAAATATGCATAGCTGGAAGTATATGTAACAACACAGATGGACTTTAAGGGTATAGTACTAAATGAAAGAAAATCAAGAAACATTATCAAGATCTCATTTGTATTATTCTGAAGGGGTAGTATACAAAATAAAAGTCAGTGAATATCTGTAGTTTCAAATACACTGAGTTGTGCTAACATGGTCATATGGTATGGCTTTAATTAATAATTTTTTTATATGCTTCAGTTCTCAGCACAGTGTCTAGCATATATTAAGGGCTCAATAAATGTTGTTTGAAAGAATTAATAAAAGTCAGGTACTGTGGTATATGCCTGTAATTCCAACAACCCAGAAGGCTAAGGCAGGAGTATCCCAAGTTTGAGGCCATCCTCAGCACAATTAACAAAATCCTCAGCAATTCAGTGAAACCCTATCTCGGAAAAAAAAAAATAACGAGGGAATAACTAAGATCTGAAGTAAATAACCACAGAAATGTTGTTTTATTCTTGAGAGAGAAAAACCCCCAAGTTGTATTTTGGTGATCTAGTAATAGGGTATACAAGAAACAATCCTAAAGAGCAAGATCAACAAATATGATGCTACTACAGCAAAACAAAGGCAACTCCTTATAACTTTAAGAAACATGAATATAAACACTTTTTTTGGGGGGGGTAATGGGAATTGATCCCAGGTGTGCTTAACTACTGAGCCACATCCCCAGCACATTTTAGTTTTCATTTTCAGACAGGATCTCACCAAGTTGCTTACACTGGCTTTGAACTTGTGATCCTCCTGCCTCAGCTTCCTGGGTCACTGGGTATAAAAACCTTTTAAATGTATGTATTATTACCTAGTTCAATCTGAAATGAATATCAACATCTGCCACATACTGTTGTCTTAACTTTACTGAGACAAGAGAAGGGCTTTTAATTGTTCTTTGTGCTTATATTTTTACTGTTTTCATTTCAAGCAGATTGCATCTATAAAATTATTTGGGTAAACTTCAGTTGTTACTCAAAACATTCTAAAAAATGGGTTACTCCACTTTTGAAATCAGCAAAAAGGCATAAAAAGTCTATGTGAAGGCATACCTAAATCCTAGACCTAACAACGAACCCATTACTGTTATCCTTAACAGTCCATGTACAAAATTTTTCCACATTGTTTATTCTATGCCATTATATGTTCAATGTATGTAACCTGCTTTTGAGTTTTCCTAGGGCTCATGCTGAGAATTTGTCTTGAGTTTCAGAGGAGACTTTGGACTTAGACTTTTGGGAAATGGTGGAACTGTTAAGACAATGGAATCGTTAAGATTCTTTTTTTTTTTTTTTCTTTCTTCCTTCTTTTGGTACCTGATTCAACTCAGGGGCATCTGACTACTGAGCCACATCCCCAGCCCTATTTTGTATTTTATTTAGAGAGAGGGTCTCACTGAGTTGCTTAGCACCTTGCTTTTGCTTGGTTTGGCTTTGAACTCACAATCCTTCTGTCTCAGCCTCCCAAGCCACTGGGATTACAGGTTTGCACCACCATGCATGGCTGATCCTTAAGGCTTAAAAATAGACTATAAACATATTTTGCTCTGAGATGTGCATGAGCTTCTAGGGGCCAGGGGCAGAATGATTCAAAGTGTTCCCCCAAAAGCTCATGTGTGAGACAATGCAAGAAAATTTAGAGACGAAATGATTGGGTTATAAGAGCCTTAACATAATCAGTGCATTAACCCACTGATATCAATAATTGTAGAAAGGTAGGGAAGGTATGGCTGGAGGAGGTGGTTCACTAGGGGCATGCCTTGGGGATTTATAATTTTGTCCCCAGTGAGCTGAGATCTGTGCTTTCTGATCACCATTTCCTAAGCTGCTTTCCTCTGTCATGCCATTCTGCCTTGATGTGCTGCTTCACCTTGGGCCTAGAGCTGTGGAGTCAGCTGCCTATGGACTGAGACCTCTGAAACCTTGAGTGCAAACTAAACTTTTTCTCTTTTCAAACTATTCTTGTCAGGTCTTTTGGTTAGGGTGACGACAGAGCTGACTAAAATACATATCAAAACTGAATGTACTCTAACATTGCTGGTGGGACTGCAAATTGGTTCAGCCAATTTGGAAAGCAGTATGGAGATTCCTTGGAAAGCTGGGAATGGAACCACCATTTGACCCAGCTATTCCCCTTCTCGGACTATACCCAAAAGACCTAAGAAGAGCATACAACAGGGACACAGCTACATCAATGTTCATAGCAGCACAATTCACAATAGCTAGACTGTGGAACCAACCCAGATGCCCTTCAATAGATGAATGGATAAAAAAAAATGTAGCATTTATACACAATGGAATATTACTCAGCACTAAAAAACAACAAAATCATGGCATTTGCAGGGAAATGGATGGCATTAGAGCAGCTTATGCTAAGTGAAGCTAGCCAATCCCTAAAAAACAAATGCAGAATGTCTTCTTTGATATAAGGGGGGCGACTCAAAACAGAGCAGGGAGGAAGAGCATGAGAAGAAGATTCCCATTAAATAGGGACAAGAGGTGCGTGGGAATGGGAGAGAGAAGGGGAACTGCACAGAAGATGGTAGGAGACCCTCATTGTTATGCAAAATTACATATAAGATGGTGTGAGGGGGGGAAGAAAAAAGAGAGAGAAACGTGTCACAGTAGATTGGGTAGAAAGAGGGGAGGGGAAGGGAGGGGGGATAGGATGGGCAGCACAATACAATAGACACTAGTATGGCCTTATGTATAAACATGGCTGTATAACCAATGTGATCCTGCAATCTGTACACGTGGAAAAATAAGATTAAGATTACGTACCCCATTTGAATCAAATGTATGATATGTCAAGATCATTGTAATGTTTTGAGCAACTAATAATAAAAAAAAAAAAACCTGAATGTACTCTATACATTTCCATGTACAATTTACCTTTAAAGAAATATTGGTAATTGATACCTTTAATACACATCTTTTCTTAGTGTTTGTTATTTTTTTAGTCAAACTAACTTTACCAAGGACAGGAAGAAATTCCCATAGTTGTTATTATTTGTTCTCTTCCACAGCACTAAAAACAAGGCAAAACCCATGTAAACTTTAGAGTGGTAAGACTGTGATGTTTAAATTTAATCTAGCATCTTTAAAAAATTTTCAGATTATAATTTTCAAAAAATACTGAACAAAAGCATGGCACTAATCATAAAAAAAAAAAAAAAAAAATGAAAACAGGCTGACCTCTGGTGGCCAGATGCCTCATCCTTTAGTAACTAACAAAACATTATGAAGTCTCTCATTGATGGTGAGATAGTCAAATAAAATGTACTACATAATACAATTAGAAACTTTACAAAATAACAAAGGTAGCAAGCACCCAAACACAAAGAGAGGGGTACAATTAAAGTCATCAAAATAAGTAAAATGTCGCCAAATATTAGTTTGTTCTAATGTTTAGTTTATCAGTTAATGTTACATCAAAATAAAATGGTATATGAACTAGTTCTCCTAAAGTAAAGGAAGAGTTCTGTGCAGTTCACTACTGTAGCCACTAGCCCTGTACCACTAGCCCCATGGGCCTACTCAGTGCCTGAAATGTGGTTACAGTAAAATAGTACCCAATTTCAAAGACTTAGAAAAAAATGTAAGTTATCTCAATCATTTATATTGATGACATGTTGTAATAAAATTGAGTATACCTGGTTAAAAAATTAATGCCTTTTCTAGGTTTCTTTCACCACAGCTTTCTAAGTATTCTGCCTTTTAGTTATAGTGAGATTATCTATGCTCTCCTTATAATCTGTGCATTTTTAGGCCTCTATGCTTTTACTCTGATTAATTTGAATACCTCTCTTTTCTTTAAATTTAGACATCATGTTAATTTCAAAACTACAGGCAACTCACTTAACTAGCACTTGAATACTTCAAAGTTTCAGGAATTAGGGACATGAAGCAGAGGAACATTATTCTTTGGCAGCTGGTCTGTGCCTTGGCTTCATCATCTTAAAGGAGACTGAAATTACCTTACAGGGGTTTTTGTAATGATTTAATGGTCTCTGGCACATTGTTACTATTAACATTATGAATATGAATACACTTAAAAATCATATTGACTGCAAAAGCCAGTTGCACTTATGATTATTCATATAACATTCAAAACATCCAAATCACTACAGTCTATTCATTCAGCGATATTTATTCATATGGTTAATATATAAAAATTTGCATGATCAAAATTAACAGTAAATTTTAAAATATCTGTTATTTCAGGAAAGGTTAATTCTAAAGTTGTACAGGCAACTTTGTTGTAACTTTCTATTTCTTCACCCGGCAGTAGTTACTGAGGTGTAGGGGAGAAATGTTTCTTTCCGTCGTCCTAGGTTCTTTGGTTGGATTAGGAACTGATAAAAAGACATTAACAACAACAACAACAACAACAACAAAAAAGCACATTTAATAACGTACACCGGGCACAGAAGACTCACAAGACACTGAGACTAGAAGGGTCAGATGACTGAAGCATCCTGAACTACATAAGGAAGAGGGGCTTGGGGCTTCTGGGGAAGCAGGTGGTGCCATAAGTTAAGGAAAGATGCGGAGAGATAATGTCTGGGGAATAAAGGCAGTCGTGTCATGCAGATAGTTTTCCAGTAATAAAAACTGTCCGGGGAGAGCCCTCTTCCTGACATAGATACTTTACTAAAGTTGTCGTAAATGATGATTTACTTTTTTATGTCTTTAAATGTGTATGCTTTACAAAGACAGTTTTAAGAACTAATCCTGATTTGCGGTTTCTCAGAATATAACAGCCAGAAATACGCCAAGTAAGCACTCTCTAGTGACATATTTTGGAGGGGTATGTCCTGAGCCTCAACAGAGGTATTCCTTTTTATTGGAGATAATTTCATTAAAAAAAAAAAAAAAAAGGTTTAAAGACTTCCTTCTCTTAAACACGACCCCTAAGACCTCTCTCCCTTTGTTTACTACACCGAGCTCCCGCAGGTTTGTGAAGGACGCCGGAGAAGCTCGCACGCCCGGAGCCAGCGGCAGCTCGACTACACCGGGCTGCTCCTCCTCACAGGTCCCGCCTCCATTCGCCGTGGCAAGTGCCAGGCACCCTAGGCCAGGACAGAGGGCGGGACAAGGGCCGCAGGGTGTCGGGATCCGGGGAACTCGGGACGGCTGGCTTCTCGGAGCGCGCCGGCCGCGCCCCGGCTTCGCCAACGCCCGGTCCCTCCTCCACCTCCACACGCATCCCTCCTCGGGTTCCCTGCCCCGCCGCAGGAGCGGAGACGGTTCCCTCGGCTGACTCCCTGTTCTCACCGTGGAGGATCCTTTCTGCTTTCTCGCCTCACGCCCAGCCACGCGAGTCCGCTAACGCCTAGCGCCACCAGCCCTGTCCCGAACGTCGCACCAAGTCTCCGCTTGACATCCCTGACGGCACCACTTCCGGCCGAACCAACGCCTCCTGTCCTTAGAAACGCCACTTCCTACCGGGAAAAACGGGGGGCGCGGAGGCGGGGAAACACATCCTAGGCGCATGCGCCCAAGTCGCGGGGCTCTAAGTGGATGGACTCCTTTCTTCCCGCTCAAGCATCCTAAGAGCTCGCGGCGTTCTCGCGATGTTTCAATCTCCCGCGGGAGTTATTTGAACGCTCTGGCGGTAACCACGCCCTGGACGCTCAGAGGCCGGCCTGCGGGAGTCAGTGGAGACTAAAATCCTGGGTTTCGGGGCCGACGGTAGTCATCTAGGCGCCATGGGAGCGGAGAAGAGGCTGCTGCTGATTAAGGAAGCCTTTCGGCTGGCACAGCAGCCTCACCAGAACCAGGCGAAACTGGTGGTGGCGCTGAGTCGCACCTACGGCACGGTAAGCTGTCCTCCCAGCGGCCCGCGCCTGAGCGCCGCGCCCCACCTTCCTCCGCCCAGCCTCCCCGAGGGCCTCCTGTAGCTCTGCGGACTTGACGCATCTTGCCTCCACCCCTTTTCGCTGTCGTGACCCGCGGCTTACAGTGATCAGGCCACTTGCCCGAGTCGCCGGAGGCGCTGTCCACCCGAGGACCCGCCCTGGCTTTTCTGCACTGACCCTTCCCTCTCTCCTGCGATCTCCGGGGCGGTGTGGACCATTAATCCTGAGCCTGCAGTGAACTTGGAAGGCGCCGAGGCACCGAGCGTCAGTACTCAGAGTGGGCTCGGTGGCTCTGCCGTCGTTTCGCAGAAAAGCCCCAACCTCCTGCCACCGCCAAGCTGGAACCAGTCATCAAATGCCCATTAGGCATCGGAACTTAGCCCTTCCCTTACTGTGTTTTGAGTGGAGCCTAGGGAGCAAAGGGACAATGATTTGGGGAAAGATAAGGTATCTTGATATCAAAGAAAAATTGTAAGGAAGTATAATAGGGCTTTAAGTAAGAGATGGGATAGAATGTGAAAGTTTTACAAAGGGAAATTTCCAGGTGATAGAAAGGGCTAAATATGTCATTGTTGGTTGTGAGTTCATGAAAAAGCAGGTTTATACTCCAGTGACACTAGATGCGTAATGAAAATTTCAAGGGCATTTAAAAAAAAAAATATAAGAATTCTTTAACTGCCCAAAGTCACTCTGGTGTACCCTCTGAGAGGTGCAAATTATAGCTTAGAGAGAAATTCGTGCAGACTTACTTCTTTGTTTTTGCTGTTTTGGATAACTGAGCTTACCAATGATTTTAGTTTGTGTTTTGGCTAGTGCTCTCACAGTATTAGGGTCATGTTGGGTTAAAGGATCTTAATCAGTGCAGTTTATGAGGGGTTTCTTTTGTCTTTCAGATGGATGATAAAGCAGTTTTTCATGAGGAGTTTGTTCATTACCTTAAATATGCTATGGTGGTCTATAAACGGGAACCAGCCGTGGAGAGGGTAATAGAATTCGCGGCAAAATTTGTTACTTCATTTCACCAGTCCAATTTGGAAGATGATGAGGAAGAGGAAGATGGTGGCATTTTAAATTATTTGTTTACTTTTCTCTTAAAGGTACTTATGAAAATTAGCACCTTGGG
Organism: Marmota marmota marmota; assembly: GCF_001458135.2. NCBI lineage: Eukaryota > Metazoa > Chordata > Mammalia > Rodentia > Sciuridae > Marmota > Marmota marmota. The sequence goes on from NW_026000108.1 coordinate 12,600,057, forward strand.
GAAGTAATGTAGAAACTTTTACTTTAAATTTTGTATATGTCAGGACAATATCTGGTGATTGAGAAAATATCTGTGAATGAGTATATAATAACTCTGGTTAACAGTAAAATGTGGGCTTTACAAATAACTTCAGCATCAAGTGTTTGATGATCTCTTTCAATCAGTTCTCACTTGTTTTCAGTGAGTTTTCTATTTTACAAGTTCCTACAAAGATAATAATTTGTAATTTAGTAAATACTTTTTTTTTCAAACTGTCAAACTGAATAAAAAGTATCTTTATATAGTTATATATAAATGCATTCATAGTTTATTAGCAAATAATGAATTACTGTTGTCATTTCAGTTGGCATTGAATATTTAGGAATGGTATGTTGACTAGGAATATTGGTTTTTGTTTTAGTCTCATGAAGCAAACAGCAATGCAGTCAGATTTAGAGTATGCCAGCTCATAAACAAGCTTTTGGGAAGTATGCCAGAAAATGCCCAGATTGATGATGATTTGTTTGATAAAATTAATGAAGCCATGCTTATTAGATTGAAAGATAAAATTCCAAATGTGAGAATACAAGCAGTCCTGGCTCTTTCACGACTTCAGGATCCCAAGGATGATGAATGTCCAGTGGTTAAAGGTATGTGTGACCTCCTAAATCTTTTCAGTTTTTATTGATTTTGTTAATTTTTCAGCAATTGTAATTTTTTTATTTTGAACTACATATATATGTATGTGTAACACACACACACACACACATACAGAAGAGTAGAACACCCAAGTAGCAACCACCCAATTTAAAAAAATAGAACATGGGCTGGGGTTGTGGCTCAGTGGTAGAGCACTTGCCTCACATGTGTGAGGCACTGGGTTTGATTCTCAGCACCACATATAAATAAAATAAAATAAAGGACTATTGAAAACTAAAAAAATATTTTAAAAAAGAACATTATCAGTGTCTTTGAAGTCTGCCTGTCTGTATCTCACAACTGTATACCTGTCCCTGAGAAGTAATTATTATTATTGTTTTTTTGAAAAAAAAAACTTAATTTTTAGTTAAAAAACATAATCATATGTGGCTCTTGTAAAGTTTTGTCTATCATTTTGTGTGAACTGTACTATATTTTTCTTTCAAAATTATTTTTAATTTTAGTGTTTATATGTGATACTTTTTTAATGTATTATATAGCATTCTGTTGTTTGGAGTTAATAGTTTATTATTTCTAATCTTAATGTATTTTTTAATTGTTTCCAATTATTTTGCTTTTAAAAAAATTGTTATTATGAATTTTCTTAATTACATAGCTTTTGGTATGTATGTTCAAATATTTTTATAAGGTTTATGCCTAACAGTGGACTTGGAATATATGTGTGTTCAGCTTTATTAGATAAGTTATGAGTACTCTACCCAGTGATTTACAATTAATATTTCTAGTAATAGAGCATGAAAGTGTTCATTGATCCATATCCTGTCAATATTTAGTAATATCAGATTTAAAATGCAGTGGTGATGTGGGTGTATGTTTGCGTGTGTGTATCCCATTGTTGCTCATGTTTTCATATATTTAGCAGCCAGTTATAGTCATGTGTCATGTAAGTATGGGAATACATTTTGTGTTCTTAGGTTGATTTTTCTGGTTGTGTTGTTGTGTGAACATCATAGAGAGTACTTATACAAACTGGATGCTATAGGTCAATTTTTCAATGTGCTTTCTTGGTGCAATCAAGAGATGTGCTGAACATGAGATGTATGAGACTGCTGCCAACATGGCGTGACATTACTTTTCTACAAACACTTTTTTAGTAGTGGAAGGTGTATACTCTAAACCGTAAAAAGTATGACAAGTACATAGACCAATAAGAAGTGTTTTATTAGTGTCATGTATTAAATGCTATACCTTATATGTACTTTGTTTTATATAAATGGCAGTACAGTATGTTAATTTATATTTGTCATCACAAACATGTGAATAATGCATTATGATATGATATAACCCACAGCTAAGATGTAACTAGGTGATTGGAATTTTTCAGCTCTTTTGTAATCTTATGGGACTACTGTCACATGCTTTTAGTCTGTCATTGACCAAAACATCATTACACATGCATTATTATTTCTATATGATGCCTGCCAGTGTGTTTTATCCATTTATCTGTTTTTTATTTAAAAATCAATTTTTAATTGATTTATTGGAGTTCTTTGTATATTCTGAAAAGAAAATCCTTAGATTATATGATTTACATATGTCTTCCAGTTTTTGCTCATTGTTTCACTTTTCTTTAGGTGTCTTTTTTTGAGCAGAAATTCTAGTGTCAGAATTATTAACTTCTGTTAGGATTTGTACTTTTTAATCCCTTATTTAAAAAAAAAACTTTACCTCTGGAGTCATAAAATTGTCAATTTCACTTTTCCATATGTGCTAGATATATTTTAGACACTTTTGTGCTTAACTATTCACTTGTCCCTGTTACTAGTTTTGTAATCAAGCTTGATAGCTTGTAGTATTTGGCATTTTGGGGTGTTAAATGATATGCATAATGATGTTGTATAAAACATATATGTTTGATAGTCAACATGTACTTGATAATGAAGCTGGGAACAATGTGAAAAGTACAAGAATAAATATAATTAAGTATAAGAAATGGATTTTGTTTTAGTGAGGACCACCAGAAGTTATTTTTACCATGCATTCATTAAAAATTCAAATCATGGATCCTAATAAAGCCATACCAGTTTAAATTAAACTGCCCACAAAGTAAATTTTCTTTTCACTTTTAGGGTTATTTTTAGGCACACCTAGTTTATTTTTAATTTATCGTTCTGTCCTTAGAAGGGAAGTTGGTGGAGAATATTTTCAGTTAAAATTAAGTGTGTGAGACTAAAATATGTAATTTAAAAAAAATTTAAAATAAGACTTGCTAAATAATTTCTTTAGTACTAAAATGTAATACTTTATTTTTAGCATATGCTACTTTGGTAGAAAATGATTCAAATTCAGAAGTTAGGCGTGCAGTGTTATCATGCATTGCACCCTCAGCAAAGACTTTGCCAAAAATTGTGGGGCGCACCAAGGATGTAAAAGAGTCTGTCAGAAAACTGGCTTATCAGGTAAATATATTCAATATTTTTGCAGGCATATTAAAAGAAGCCATTTTCTTTAAGTACTTTTGGAAAATACTTAGCACATAATAGTGGTTTCTCTAAGATTATGGAGAGTATAGATAATTTAGGTAGAATTTTTGTCCGAGTTTTTTTTTTTGGAGATTCTGGTTAACTTACTAAGATGAATGTTATTTATATTACTAGTTAAGAAATCTATAAATTGTGTTAAGTTTAATGACCATCTTTTTATTATTACCTTTTTAAGGTTTTAGCTGAAAAGGTTCATATGAGAGCAATGTCCATTGCTCAAAGAGTAATGATCCTTCAACAAGGTCTTAATGACAGATCGGGTAAGATATACATCTTTATATATGAAAGTTTTACTAGATTTTGAAGTCAGACTTACTGGAGTTTAGGAAACAAGTATTAGAAATTAGGGTGAGTAAGCCTGTCATTCCCATAAACTTGGTAGAAGTTGGTGGATCATACAGAAAACATTTCATTGTGTTAAAGGTCTTAGAATTTTGAAGGAGCTGAGCTTTCAACCTTTCTGTTTCATAGATGGAGAAACTATATTTAGGTCTATGGAGATAATTAACATCAGAAGTTAGAATCTTTTTGT